>NC_057805.1:191584852-191884852 GCF_018294505.1 Triticum aestivum | reverse complement strand
TAAGAAGTTGACATGTCATATACAGCCAACCTCTTAGCGGGTATGTACAATAATAAGTTTTATATACGTACTAGTTTATCAATAGTTGGCCCACCTTACATCCTCACAAAGTGTCTTGGGTCTCCTGTTGCAGCTGGTTATACTAACCAAGAGCCCGCTTCTCTTCTCTTTCCTCGAACTAATAAGCACATATATATTATTCTATTCCTTATAGCCAGACTACCCATAGTGGGAGTAACATAGGTAGTAACATCACACATATCTAGATAAAATAGATGATGTGGCAAGCAATAAATGAAGAAATGGAGGAAAGTGGATATGTGTGATGTTACTACCTATGTTACTCCCACTGTGGGTATAGTCTTACTATAGTATGAGACTACCCACAATGGGAGTAACATAGGTAGTAACATCACACATATCTAGATAAAGTAGATGATGTGGCAAGCAATAAATGAAGAAAGAGAGGAAAGTAGTAACATAGCTAGTTACTAGTAGTATGAGTAACATCACATGTACATATCAAGGCAAGATGTGTCTGTAGCCTAATAAATGAAGTGTTGCATGTTACCACACATATATGTTACTCCCCACTATAGAGGTAGTAACATAGACTAGTGTATCACATGGGCATGTTACTAGTCTATGTTACTACCCATTGTGGCTAGTCTGAGTAACATCACACATCTCAAGGCAAGATGAGTCTATAGCCTAATAAATGAAGTGTTGCATGTTACTACACATATGTTACTCCCCACTATAGAGGTATTAACATAGACTAGTAACATTCTATGTTACTACCCATTGTGGCTAGTCTTATGTCACTCTATTGTGTACTTACTTGCTCTAATAATGCATAGTATCATAGAGTAGCTAGTATCATATGTAGTACTTTATTTATATTGTCATGCATGACACATAGTAGCATAACATTTATTATGATACGGTTTCAGGATATGATACTTAACCCTCTCTTTCTTCATTTAATTAATTCTACGACAGCTCATCAAAATTGCCTAGTTGGCATGCATGATATATACTACCTATGATACCCCATTACTATCAGCCTAGCAAAGGTGTACAGATCATTTGTGCGTCACTTTGTGAGTTTTCATCCGTTTGTTCGAGAAGCGGGGAGAAGTTTCAAACATTTCGGCCGCGAGGTGCGGCCACTGGCATAGGCCTAGTTGGTATTTTAATTACAGAAAATTCAGATGGAGTTCGGACATCATCAAAATTGATGTGTGCCTGTGGCGTGCTCTCACAACCCCATGGAAAAAAATTGGTAAAGTTTGGCACATGTTTTGATGACTGCTCCTTCCAAACCGGAGCATCTCACATGAAGGATCATGGTTTTCGAAAAGGAGATGTGTCAATTCAAACTCCTGTGGCCGGTGACTTCATCGTTTGGCCTCATTAAAATTTCCATGGTACGCAATCACCATTATACCACGGGTTTGATTTTCTGGAGCATTTCAGGTATCGTTAGCTATATTGAAGACATTTTTTGATATTAACATGCATTTGTGCATAAAAATAAAATTACAACCGGAACTGCATGTGCTGTCGAAAGGGATGAGGATCGCCGTTCGATCTAGGAGCATCCAACGGTGCAGACATACGATCCGTGGGGTTTGGGTTCTGGCCAATCAGAAAGCATGAGTCAGATCGTGGGCGGGGTGGTGGCGGGGTTTGGTCGGCACACGACTTTCATCAACGAACCGTGTGCTATTCGCAAACTAGATTGCGTATTTTTGTTCACACATACTATAGTGAGATCGATTGAGTGTGCTACCTCTATGATATAATAATAATAATAATAATAACAAAAAACAGTTCATATTCATTGCCTGAGCTGACAGCATATCAAGGTCAACATATTAACGGTTCTTACATCAACAGAAAACCGGGCATCGCTCACAAATTCAGTACACGCGACAGTTCTAAATTGAACGAATTAAGTTGAAGGGTAGGCATAAAGACTAGTCTTACATCTTAATTCCCATGTAGACGAAGAAGAGGACGACGATGATGAGGAGGAGGAATGGTCAAACGAGGAGGAGGACGACGACAGCAACGACGATGACGACGGCGGCGGCGATGAAAAGCCAACGGTCAGCGGCAAGAAGCATCCTCGCCAAGATGATGTCGCGGGGCCATCCAACAAGAGCAACAAGAAGAAGAAGGACTAAATTAAGCAGACTGTATATATCTCTGTTTATCCTGTCAATCTCATCGCAGACGGTTAGTAATATGTATTCGACAGAGATCTTCTAAATTATCGCCAACAGGTTGGTTTGTTGAACCGTGTGCCTTGACGAGCACACAATTCAAAAAAAAAGACCGTATGGGCTGTCTATAATGATTGCACACAATTCTGATTACCGACCTGTTTGTCGGGTATCACACACATCTTGTTATGCCGAATCATTTGTGTTCACCTCACTCATCGCAAACGGTTCATTAGAGTGAACTGTATGCCGTATATCGCACACACCTTGATCTGGCTGCCCATTTCTGTTGTTCTGTCTCATTGCAAACAGTTCATATAGATCAACCGTATGCCCTTCATCGCACACGCAACTAAAACCTGAACCGTGTTTGATGCATCCGTCAGCACAAACGTTTTATAAATTTCTGACGGTTTTCCTACAGCACCCTTTGTGATCATTGCATCACACATAGTTTCTCGAAGGTTCTCTGATTGTAGTGTCGCGTTAGCAGCATCCTGCAGTAGTGAACCTTGCATGTCATCTAACCCTTGTAGGTACTTGGATGAATCCAAATCAATGAGATTGCAAATCACTCACATCTTGAGCAATCTCTACATCACCAAGTCTCTACAATATGGTGGTTGAAGACAAGGAAGCATGAATCCTTTCAACATATCCTTTGACAATTTCAATATATATCAGATTTCAATTGGTATCACATTTCATGATTGTCATTTTGGACACACAAGTGATGTTCCTTGCAAAACTAACCCATCTAGGTAGATGAACTCAAATGACAAGTGGTGCTCCCAACTCTTGATGAGCTACATCAACCTTGAGCATCCAACACAAGTTCGACTATATGATCAAGATCAACAGCACCACCCAAGGTATGTTATTCCATCTTAGAGGAGCTTTACGCCAAGTCATGGGTCAAAGCATCTCAACAAGATGTGAATACATCAATATGCTTAAACAAAAAATGGTAACCCCATTTTGAGCTTAAATGATGAGTATGACCTACGATCAAGTGCTCTCACTTGACTCCTCGGTCAATATTCTAACATAGGTGACTTTGTCACCAACATTTCTAGATGAAGTTCTCTAGTATTTCTTTGTGTTCTTGCATTTGTCTCTTGCTTTTTTGTTCCCCTTTCAAAAAAAAATAACTTCATCTAGATTTCATTTCTATTGTCTGTTATTTGCTGCCTTCCCTGCATCTAATTCATTGCAAATCTTTCAGTTAATTCCTTGCAAATCCTTGTGAGATCTTATTTGCCTAGTGAGCTGAGATGAATTTTTTTTCCTCTGTATTAAACTCGGCCTCACCGATTTCGGCCTATCGGCTAGACCGAACTACAATGTACCTTGTTGTTTGTTCGTCGATACAACCGACATGGACAAACCCGGTCTAACCGATATGCGTCATCAATGACACTGCCAACTCGGTGTCACCGATGAAACTCTAATCGGCGTTACCAATTTCACTCCTGAGAAAAAAATTTGCCATTACCATTATCATTTCCTTCCAGCTCCACTCAATGATTCTTATCCTCAACTAGCATCTTAAATTACATGCTGCTTTGTAATGTGACTCAAGGACCAAACCTACTTGACTCATGCTCCAGAAGATCCCTTCTTGGAAATTGATGTCAACGGGGGAGAGAGAGCACATCAAAGCTTATCACATAAGAGAGAAAGCACATCTTAGCTTCTTCAGATGCTTATTAACCATAAAGGAGAGAAGTCACACGTCTTTAAGTGGGGAAAGACATGTTAGCATATGTTGCTTTGTTCTGATTTTCTTTTACCCTATATTCTCCCATTATCCAATATGAGATTCAAGGGGAGAAAGAGTTCATATCTAAGGGAAGAAAATCTTTGGAATTCATTGCATATCTTTATTCCTTGGGGACATGTCTATATCCAAATAGAGTACTAAGTACTCACTCACTACATGTCATCCCAGTCTTGGTACTCTTGTGGTTTTCTCAAATTGCTCTGTTTAGTAGGCGTTCTTGTGTTATTTAGCCCTGTTTTCTCAAGATTCACCTCCTCCAAAGCCATCTCAAGACCAAAAGGTAAGTATATGCATCACACTCATGTGCATGATGATCTCTTGCTGATGTACATATTGTTTGCAAGAAGGACTCATGAACATGAAGGTACATTTCCTGTATTTACATCATTTTCTCTGATACATATAGCCAAGATATATGTAACTCATTGCTTGCTCTGACATGCTTATGCATTCACATGCTCTTACATACCATCTTTACATGATTGCATACATGTAGGGGGAGCCTATGCTTGTTACATGTCTTTCCAAAGCTTTACTTGTTATTCTTCATATCTTTATCTAAGGCTTTGATGTATGTTGTCATCAATTAGCAAAAAGGGGGACATTGAAAGCACAAGTGCTCCCTGGGTGATTTGGTAATTAATGTCAACATACTCTTGTTGGACTAATATTTTCATCTAGTATATTTCAGAAAGTTCGGCGAAGGCGTGGCATGGACAAGAGGATGAGGAACCCCTTCAAGATGCTACGGACAGAAGATTGGCAAAAGCTCAAGACTCTTCATTTCTATTTCAGTGATCCAAGATCACATTGAGTCCATAGGAAAGCCAATACTATTAATAGGGGATGAGGTGTTGCCTAATGGTCTACTTGCTCAAAGTGCTTAGTGATATGCTCCAAAGCCCTCACCCACTTTCTCAATTCCAAATATGTCCAAGACCTAAAGTCAAACTCGGCCCCACCAATTTGATTCATCCGGCGCCACCGAGTTCACTTGGCATAGCCACTACCAAAAACCCTAATCAGTTCGGCCTCACCGATGGGATCTCGATCTCACGGAGATGGGCTTGCAAACTCTCTGTTGCCTATTGCAACTATTTCGGTCTCACCGAAATAGACAGTCGGCCCCATCGAGTTTGCTCGCAAACTCTCTGTTTGCTTATTACAAAAATCGGTCTCACCGAGTTTGTGTAATCGGTCAAACTGAGATGAGGTTTTACCCTAACCCTAGCACATCGGTCCCACCGAGTTGATCATGTCGGTCCCACCGAAAAGCCTAATGTTCACATTTTGAACTGAATCGGTCTCACCGAGTTCATACATTCGGTATGACCGAGTTGGCTCAAAGGTGTGTAATGGTTAGATTTTGTTTGGAGGCTATATATACCCCCTCCACCCTCCTTTCCATTTATGAGAGAGCCATCAGAACGTGCCTACACTTATACTACTCATTTTCTGAGAGAGAACCACCTACTCATGTGTTGAGACCAAGACATTCCAATCCAACCACAAGAATATTGATCTCTAGCCTTCCCCAAGTTGCTTTCCACTCAAATCATCTTTCCACCATAGCCAAATTTTTGAGAGAGATTTTAGTGTTGGGGAGACTATCATTTGAAGCACAAGAGCAAAGAGTTCATCATCAACACACCATCTCTTACCTTTTGGAGAGTGGTGTCTCCTGGATTGGTTAGGTGTCACTTGGGAGCCTCCGTCAAGGTTGTGGAGTTGAACCAAGGAGTTTGTAAGGGCAAGGAGATCGCCTACTTCATGAAGATCTACCAACTGAGGCAAGTCGTTCATGGGCGATGGCCATGGTGGGATAGACAAGGTTGCTTCTTCGTGGACCCTTCGTGGGTGGAGCCCTCCGTGGACTCATGCAACCGTTACCCTTCGTGGGTTGAAGTCTCCACCAACGTGGATGTACGATAGCACCACCTATCAGAACCACGCCAAAAATCTCCGTGTCTCCAATTGCGTTTGCACACTCCAATCCCATCCCTTTACTTTCTTGCAACTTGCATGCTTTAATTTCCGCTGCTCGTACACTCTTGCCATGCTTGCTTGATATGTATTTTGAATGTTTAAACTTGTGCTAAAACTCCATCTCAACTTGAAGAATTTAAAAACTGCTACTTTTGCTTGTTGAGGGTCTAATCACCCCCCTCTAGACACCTCTTCTCGATCCTTTCAACGGGTTTATTCATGTGTGAGTCTACTTTGTCTACATCATGTCATCTTGCTTAAGGTGTTACTCCATTCTTTATGAACTTAATACTCTAAATGCATGCTGGATAGCTGTCGACGTGTAGAGTAATAGTAGTAGATGCATGCAGGAGTCGGTCTACTTCTCTCGGATGTGATGCCTATATACATGATCATTGCCTTGGATATCATCATGATTATTCGCTTTTCTATCAATTGCCCAACAGTAATTTGTATACCCACTGTATGCTGTTTTCAAGAGAGAAGCCTCTAGTGAAAACTATGGCCCCCCGGCTTACTTTTTATCATATATTAAAATCCCAAAAATATTTTGCTGTAATTTTATTTATTTTACTTTATTTTGTGTTTTATCTATCTGTTTATCACTATGAGATTTGATCCTTGCAATTAACCGCCAAGCGATTGAGAACCCCTTGTTTGCGTTGGGTGCAAGTATTTGTTATTTTTGTGTAGGTGCTGCTAATGTGGTGTTCCTTGGTTCTCCTACTGGATTGATAACCATGGTTCTTAACTGAGGGAAATACTTATCTCTACTATAATGCATCATCCTCTCCTCTTCGGGGAGATCCCAACGTAGCTCACAAGTAGCACACTCGCACACTCCTCCCCCTCTCAATATAGTAGGCCTCTCGCACCACCTCCTAGCCGGACCCCTCTCTCTATCCGTCTCTCCAAACCTTATTTGCCTCTAACACATGCATGTATGCTGATCAATCTCCCTACATATAGCTAGGTCAACTATAACTCTTTTTCCCCAGGCACGATCATGTACCTCACTAGTTATGTCTCTCCCTTTCTCTGACACACGACGATTGATCAACCTATCTAGTTAGGTCTGCTTACCACAAACATATTGTTGGGGAACGTAGTAATTTCAAAAAAAATCCTACGCACACGCAAGATCATCGTGATGTATAGCAACGAGAGGGGAGAGTGTTGTCCACGTACCCTCGTAGACCGAAAGCGGAAGCGTTTAACATAACGCGGTTGATGTAGTCGTACGTCTTCACGATCAAGTGCCGAACACACGGCACCTCCGAGTTCAGCACACGTTCAGCTCGATGACGTCCCTCGAACTCCGATCCAGCCAAGTGTTGAGGGAGAGTTTCGTCAGCACGACGGCGTGGTGACAATGATGATGTTCTACCGACGCAGGGCTTCGCCTAAGCACCGCTACGATATTATCGAGGTGTAAGATGGTGGAGGGGGCACCGCACACGGCTAAGAGATCAATGATCAATTGTGTATATAAAGGTGCCCCCTGCCCCCGTATATAAAGGAGCAAGGGGGGTTCGGCCGGCCAAGGGGAGAGGCGCGCCAGGAGGAGTCCTACTCCTACCGGGAGTAGGACCCCCCCCTTTTCCATGTTGGACTAGGAGAGAGAGGGGGAAGAGGTGGAGGGGAGGAAGGGAAGGGGGGGCGCCGCCCCCCTCTCCTTGTCCTATTCGGATCGGGGGGGGGGAGGGGCGTGCGGCCCTGCCCTGGCCTCCTCTCCTCTCTTCCACCTAGGCCCACTAAGGCCAATTAAGTTACCGGGGGGTTCCGGTAACCTCCCGGTACTCCGGAAAAATCCCGATTTCACCCGGAACACTTCCGATATCCAAACATAGGCTTCCAATATATCAACCTTTATGTCTCGACCATTTCGAGACTCCTCGTTATGTCTGGATCACATCCGGGACTCCGAACAACCTTCGGTACATCAAAACATATAAACTCATAATATAACTGTCATCGTAACGTTAAGCGTGCGGACCCTACGGGTTCGAGAACTATGTAGACATGACCGAGACACCTCTCCGGTCAATAACCAATAGTGGAACCTGGATGCTCATATTGGTTCCCACATATTCTACGAAGATCTTTATCGGTCAGACCGCATAACAACATATGTTATTCCCTTTATCATCGGTATGTTACTTGCCCGAGATTCGATCGTCGGTATCTCGATACCTAGTTCAATCTCGTTACCGGCAAGTCTCTTTACTCGTTCCATAATACAACATCCCGCAACTAACTCATTAGTGACAATGCTTGCAAGGCTTATAGTGATGTGTATTACTGAGTGGGCCCAGAGATACCTCTCCGACAATCGGAGTGACAAATCCTAATCTCGAAATACGCCAACCCAACAAATACCTTTGGAGACACCTGTAGAGCACCTTTATAATCACCCAGTTACGTTGTGACGTTTGGTAGCACACAAAGTGTTCCTCCGGTAAATGGGAGTTGCATAATCTCATAGTCATAGGAACATGTATAAGTCATGAAGAAAGCAATAGCAACATACTAAACGATCGAGTGCTAAGCTAACGGAATGGGTCAAGTCAATCACATCATTCTCCTAATGATGTGATCCCGTTAATCAAATGACAACTCATGTCTATGGCTAGGAAACATAACCATCTTTGATCAACGAGCTAGTCAAGTAGAGGCATACTAGTGACACTCTGTTTGTTTATGTATTCACACAAGTATTATGTTTCCGGTTAATACAATTCTAGCATGAATAATAAACATTTATCTGTTGGGGAACGTAGTAATTTCAAAAAAAAAATCCTACGCACACGCAAGATCATGGTGATGCATAGCAACGAGAGGGGAGAGTGTTGTCCACGTACCCTCGTAGACCGACAGCGGAAGCGTTATCACAACGCGGTTGATGTAGTCGTACGTCTTCACGATCCGACCGATCAAGTACCGAACGTACGGCACCTCCGAGTTCTACACACGTTCAGCTCGATGACGTCCCTCGAACTCCGATCCAGCCGAGTGTTGAGGGAGAGTTTCGTCAGCACGACGGCGTGGTGACGATGATGATGTTCCACCGACGCAGGGCTTCGCCTAAGCTCCGCAACGGTATTATCGAGGTGTAATTTGGTGGAGGGGGGCACCGCACACGGCTAAGAGATCTCAAGGATCAATTGTTGTGTCTATGGGGTGCCCCCTGCCCCCGTATATAAAGGAGCAAGGAGGAGGCAGCCGGCCAAGGGAAGAGGCGCGCCAAAGGGGGGGAGTCCTACTCCCACCGGGAGTAGGACTCCTCCTTTCCTTGTGGGAGTAGGAGAAGGGAAGGGGGAAGGAGAAAGAAGGAAGGGAGCGCCCCCCCTCCCTAGTCCAATTCGGACTAGCCCATGGGGAGGGGTGCGGCCACCCTTTGGGGTCTTTCTCGCCTTTCCCGTATGGCCCATTAAGGCCCAATACGAATTCCCGTAACTCTCCGGTACTCCGAAAAATACCCGAATCACTCGGAACCTTTCCGAAGTCCGAATATAGTCGTCCAATATATCGATCTTTACGTCTCGGCCATTTCGAGACTCCTCGTCATGTCCCGAATCTCATCCGGGACTCCGAACTCCTTCGGTACATCAAAACTCAATAAAACTGTCATCGTAACGTTAAGCGTGCGGACCCTTCGGGTTCGAGAACTATGTAGACATGACCGAGACACCTCTCCGGTCAATAACCAATAGCGGGACCTGGATGCCCATATTGGCTCCCACATATTCTATGAAGATCTTTATTGGTCAGACCGCATAACAACATACGTTGTTCCCTTTGTCATCGGTATGTTACTTGCCCGAGATTCGATCGTCGGTATCTCGATACCTAGTTCAATCTCGTTACCGGCAAGTCTCTTTACTCGTTCCGTAATACATCATCCCGTAACTAACTCATTAGTCACAATGCTTGCAAGGCTTATAGTGATGTGCATTACCGAGTGGGCCCAGAGATACCTCTCCGACAATCGGAGTGACAAATCCTAATCTCAAAATACGCCAACCCAACAAGTACCTTTGGAGACACCTGTAGAGCACCTTTATAATCACCCAGTTACGTTGTGACGTTTGGTAGCACACAAAGTGTTCCTCCGGTAAACGGGAGTTGCATAATCTCATAGTCATAGGAACATGTATAAGTCATGAAGAAAGCAATAGCAACATACTAAACGATCGGGTGCTAAGCTAACGTAATGGGTCATGTCAATCACGTCATTCTCCTAATGAGGTGATCCCGTTAATCAAATGACAACTCATGTCTATGGCTAGGAAACATAACCATCTTTGATTAACGAGCTAGTCAAGTAGAGACATACTAGTGACACTCTGTTTGTCTATGTATTCACACATGTATTATTTTTCCGGTTAATACAATTCTAGCATGAATAATAAACATTTATCATGATATAAGGAAATATATAATACTTTATTATTGCCTCTAGGGCATATTTCCTTCAGTCTCCCACTTGCACTAGAGTCAATAATCTAGTTTACATCGCCATGTGATTTAACATCAATAATTCACATCACCATGTGATTAACACCCATAGTTCACATCTCTATGTGACCAACACTCAAAGGGTTTACTAGAGTCAATAATCTAGTTCACATCGCTATGTGATTAACACCCAAAGAGTACTAAGGTGTGATCATGTTTTGATTGTGAGATAATTTTAGTCAACGGGTCTGTCACATCCAGATCCGTAAGTATTTTGCAAATTTCTATGTCTACAATGCTCTGCACGGAGCTACTCTAGCTAATTGCTCCCACTTTCAATATGTATCTAGACCGAGACTTAGAGTCATCTAGATTTAGTGTCAAAACTTGCATCGACGTAACCCTTTACGACGAACCTTTTGTCACTTCCATAATCGAGAAACATATCCTTATTCCACTAAGGATAATTTTGACCGCTGTCCAGTGATCTACTCCTAGATCACTATTGTACTCCCTTGCCAAAATCAGTGTAGGGTATACAATAGATCTGGTACACAGCATGGCATACTTTATAGAACCTATGGCCAAGGCATAGGGAATGACTTTCATTCTCTTTCTATCTTCTGCCGTGGTCGGGCTTTGAGTCTTACTCAATTTCACACCTTGTAACACAGGCAAGAACTCTTTCTTTGACTGTTCTATTTTGAACTACTTCAAAATCTTGTTAAGGTATGTACTCATTGAAAAAACTTATCAAGCGTCTTGATCTATCTCTATAGATCTTGATGCTCAATATGTAAGCAGCTTCACCGAGGTCTTTCTTTGAAAAACTCCTTTCAAACACTCCTTTATGCTTTGCAGAATAATTCTACATTATTTCCGATCAACAATATGTCATTCACATATACTTATCAAAAATGCTGTAGTGCTCCCACTCACTTTCTTGTAAATACAGGCTTCACCGCAAGTCTGTATAACACTATATTCTTTGATAAACTTATCAAAGTGTATATTCCAACTCCGAGATGCTTGCACTAGTCCATAGATGGATCGGTGGAGCTTGCATATTTTGTTAGCACCTTTAGGATTGACAAAACCTTCTGGTTGCATCATATACAACTCTTCTTTAATAAATCCATTAAGGAATGTAGTTTTGTTTATCCATTTGCCATATTTCATAAAATGCGGCAATTGCTAACATGATTCAGACAGACTTAAGCATAGATACGAGTGAGAAACTCTCATCGTCGTCAACATCTTGAACTTGTCGAAAACCTTTTTGTGACAATTCTAGCTTTGTAGATAGTGACACTACTATCAACATCCGTCTTCCTCTTGAAGATCCATTTATTCTCAATGACTCGCTGATCATTGGGCAAGTCAATCAAAGTCCATACTTTGTTCTTATACATGGATCTCATCTCAGATTTCATGGCCTCAAGCCATTTTGCGGAATCTGGGCTCATCATCGCTTCCTCATAGTTCGTAGGTTCGACATGGTCTAGTAACATAACCTCCAGAACAGGATTACCGTACCACTCTGGTGCGGATCTTGATCTAGTTGACCTACGAGGTTCAGTAATAACTTGATCTGAAGTTTCATGATCATTATCATTAACTTCCTCACTAATTGGTGTAGGTGTCGCAGAAACTGATTTCTGTGATGATCTACTTTCCAATAAGGGAGCAGGTATAGTTACCTCATCAAGTTCTACTTTCCTCCCACTCACATCTTTCGAGAAAAATTCCTTCTCTAGAAAGGATCCATACTAAGCAACGAATGTCTTGCCTTTGGATCTGTGATAGAAGGTGTACCCAACTGTCTCCTTTGGGTATCCTATGAAGACACATTTCTTCGATTTAGGTTTGAGCTTATCAGGATGAAACTTTTTCACATAAGCATCGTAACCCCAAACTTTAAGAAACGACAACTTTGGTTTCTTGCCAAACCACAGTTCATAAGGCGTCGTCTCAACGGATTTTGATGGTACCCCATTTAACGTGAATGCAGTTGTCTCTAATGCATAACCCCAAAACGATAGTGGTAGATCGGTAAGAGACATCATATATCGCACCATATCTAATAAAGTACGGTTACGATGTTCGGACACACCATTACACCGTGGTGTTCCAGGTGGCGTGAGTAGTGAAACTATTTCACATTGTTTTAACTGAAGGCCAAACTCGTAACTCAAATACTCTTCTCCACGATCAGATCGTAGAAACTTTATTTTCTTGTTACGATGATTTTTCATTTCACTCTGAAATTGTATGAACTTTTCAAATGTTTCAGAATTCTGTTTCATTAAGTAGATATACCCATATCTGCTCAAATCATCTGTGAAGGTCAGAAAATAATGATACCTGCTACGAGCCTCAATATTCATCGGACCACATACATCTGTATGTATGATTTCCAACAAATCTGTTGCTCTCTCCATAGTACCGGAGAACGGCGTTTTAGTCATCTTGCCCATGAGGCACGGATCACAAGTATCAAGTGATTCATAATCAAGTGATTCCAAAATCCCATCAGTATGGAGTTTCTTCATGCGCTTTACACCAATATGACCTAAACGGCAGTGCCACAAATAATTTGCACTATCATTATTAACTTTGCATCTTTTGGCTTCAATATTATGATTATGTGTATCACTACGATCGAGATCCAACAAACCATTTTCGTTGGTGTGTATGACCATAGAAGGTTTTTATTCATGTAAACAGAACAACAATTGTTCTCTAACTTAAATGAATAACCGTATTGCAATAAACATGATCAAATCATATTCATGCTCAACGCAAATACCAAATAACACTTATTTAGTTCCAACACTAATCCCGAAAGTATAGGGAGTGTGCGATGATGATCATATCAATCTTGGAACTACTTCCAACACACATCGTCACCTCGCCTTTTACTAGTCTCTGTTTATTCTGCAACTCCCGTTTCGAGTTACTACTTTAGCAACTGAATCAGTATCAAATACCGAGGGGTTGCTATAAACACTAGTAAAGTACACATCAATAACATGTATATCCAATATACCTTTGTTCACTTTGCCATCCTTCTTATCCACCAAATAGTTGGGGTAGTTCCGCTTCCAGTGACCAGTCCCTTTGCAGTAGAAGCACTTAGTCTCAGGCTTAGGTACAGACTTGGGCTTCTTCACTTGAGTAGCAACTTGCTTGCCGTTCTTTTGAAGTTCCCCTTCTATCCCTTTGCCCTTTTCTTGAAACTAGTGGTCTTGTTAACCATCAACACTTGATGTTTTTCTTGATTTCTACCTTCGTCGATTTCAGCATCACGAAGAGCTCGGGAATTACTTACGTCATCCCTTGCATATTATAGTTCATCATGAAGTTCTACTAACTTGGTGATGGTGACTAGAGAATTCTGTCAATCACTATTTTATCTGGAAGATTAACTCCCACTTGATTCAAGCGATTGTAGTACCCAGACAATCTGAGCACATGCTCACTAGTTGAGCGATTCTCCTCCATCTTTTAGCTATAGAACTTGTTGGAGACTTCATATCTCTCAACTCGGGTATTTGCTTGAAATATTAACTTCAACTCCTGGAACATCTTATATGTTCCATGACGTTCAAAACGTCTTTGAAGTCCCGATTCTAAGCCGTTAAGCATGGTGCACTAAACTATCAAGTAGTCATCATATTGAGCTAGCCAAACGTTCATAACGTCTGCATCTGCTCCTGCAATAGGTCTGTCACCTAGCGGTGCATCAAGGACATAATTTTTCTGTGCAGCAATGAGGATAATCCTCAGATCACGGATCCAATCCGCATCTTTGCTACTAACATCTTTCAACATAATTTTTCTCTAGGAACATATCAAAAATAAACACATGGAAGCAACAACGCGAGCTATTGATCTACAACATAATTTGCAAAATACGATCAGGACTAAGTTCATGATAAATTTAAGTTCAATTAATCATATTACTTAAGAACTCCCACTTAGATAGACATCCCTCTAATCATCTAAGTGATTACGTGATCCAAAGCAACTAAACCATGTCCGATTAACACGTGAGATGGAGTAGTTTCAATGGTGAACATCACTATGTTGATCATATCTACTATATGATTCACGCTCGACCTTTCGGTCTCTGTGTTCCGAGGCCATATCTGTACATATGCTAGGCTCGTCAAGTTTAACCTGAGTATTCCGCGTGTGCAACTGTTTTGCACCCGTTGTATTTGAACGTAGAGCCTATCACACCCGATTAACACGTGGTGTCTCAGCACGAAGAACTTTCGCAACGGTGCATACTCAGGGAGAACACTTTTGTCTTGAAATTTTAGTGAGAGATCATCTTATAATGCTACCGTCAATCAAAGCAAGATAAGATGCATAAAGGATTAACATCACATGCAATCAATATAAGTGATATGATATGGCCATCATCATCTTGTGCTTGTGATCTTCATCTCCGAAGCACCGTGCTCGTGATCTCCATCTCCGAAGCACCGTCATGATCACCATCGTCACCGGCTCGACACCTTGATCTCCATCGTAGTATCGTTGTCGTCTCGCCAACTTTATTGCTTTTACGACTATCGCTACCGCTTAGTGATAAAGTAAAACTATTACATGGCGATTGCATCTCATACAATAAAGCGACAACCATATGGCTCCTGCCAGTTGCCGATAACTCGGTTACAAAACATGATCATCTCATACAACACATTATATCACATCATGTCTTGACCATATCACATCACAACATGCCCTGCAAAAACAAGTTAGACGTCCTCTACTTTGTTGTTGCATGTTTTACGTGGCTGCTACAGGCTTAGCAAGAACCGTTCTTACCTACGCATCAAAACCACAACGATAGTTTGTCAAGTTGGTGCTGTTTTAACCTTCGCAAGGACCGGGCGTAGCCACACTCAGTTCAACTAAAGTGAGAGAGACAGACACCCGCCAGTCACCTTTAAGCAACGAGTGCTCCGAACGGTGAAACCAGTCTCGCGTAAGCGTACGCGTAATGTCGGTCCGGGCCGCTTCATCTCACAATACCGCTGAACCAAAGTATGACATGCTGGTAAGCAGTATGACTTATATCGCCCACAACTCACTTGTGTTCTACTCGTGCATAGCATCAACGCATAAAACCAGGCTCGGATGCCACTGTTGGGGAACGTAGTAATTTCAAAAAAAAATTCCTACGCACACGCAAGATCATGGTGATGCATAGCAATGAGAGGGGAGAGTGTTGTCCACGTACCCTCGTAGACCGACAGCGGAAGCGTTATCACAACGCGGTTGATGTAGTCGTACGTCTTCACGATCCGACCGATCAAGTACCGAACGTACGACACCTCCGAGTTCTACACACGTTCAGCTCGATGACGTCCCTCGAACTCCGATCCAGCCGAGTGTTGAGGGAGAGTTTCGTCAGCACGACGGCGTGGTGACGATGATGATGTTCCACCGACGCAGGGCTTCGCCTAAGCTCCGCAACAGTATTATCGAGGTGTAATTTGGTGGAGGGGGGCACCGCACACGGCTAAGAGATCTCAAGGATCAATTGTTGTGTCTATGGGGTGCCCCCTGCCCCCGTATATAAAGGAGCAAGGAGGAGGCAGCCGGCCAAGGGAAGAGGCGCGCCAAAGGGGGGGAGTCCTACTCCCACCGGGAGTAGGACTCCTCCTTTCCTTGTGGGAGTAGGAGAAGGGAAGGGGGAAGGAGAAAGAAGGAAGGGGGCGCCCCCCTCCCTAGTCCAATTCGGACTAGCCCATGGGGAGGGGTGCGGCCACCCTTTGGGGTCTTTCTCTCCTTTCCCGTATGGCCCATTAAGGCCCAATACGAATTCCCGTAACTCTCCGGTACTCCGAAAAATACCCGAATCACTCGGAACCTTTCCGAAGTCCGAATATAGTCGTCCAATATATCGATCTTTACGTCTCGGCCATTTCGAGACTCCTCGTCATGTCCCGAATCTCATCCGGGACTCCGAACTCCTTCGGTACATCAAAACTCAATAAAACTGTCATCGTAACGTTAAGCGTGCGGACCCTTCGGGTTCGAGAACTATGTAGACATGACCGAGACACCTCTCCGGTCAATAACCAATAGCGGGACCTGGATGCCCATATTGGCTCCCACATATTCTACGAAGATCTTTATCGGTCAGACCGCATAACAACATACGTTGTTCCCTTTGTCATCGGTATGTTACTTGCCCGAGATTCGATCGTCGGTATCTCGATACCTAGTTCAATCTCGTTACCGGCAAGTCTCTTTACTCGTTCCGTAATACATCATCCCGTAACTAACTCATTAGTCACAATGCTTGCAAGGCTTATAGTGATGTGCATTACCGAGTGGGCCCAGAGATACCTCTCTGACAATCGGAGTGACAAATCCTAATCTCGAAATACGCCAACCCAACAAGTACCTTTGGAGACACCTGTAGAGCACCTTTATAATCACCCAGTTACGTTGTGACGTTTGGTAGCACACAAAGTGTTCCTCCGGTAAACGGGAGTTGCATAATCTCATAGTCATAGGAACATGTATAAGTCATGAAGAAAGCAATAGCAACATACTAAACGATCGGGTGCTAAGCTAACGTAATGGGTCATGTCAATCACGTCATTCTCCTAATGAGGTGATCCCGTTAATCAAATGACAACTCATGTCTATGGCTAGGAAACATAACCATCTTTGATTAACGAGCTAGTCAAGTAGAGGCATACTAGTGACACTCTGTTTGTCTATGTATTCACACATGTATTATTTTTCCGGTTAATACAATTCTAGCATGAATAATAAACATTTATCATGATATAAGGAAATATATAATACTTTATTATTGCCTCTAGGGCATATTTCTTTCATTATCATGATATAAGGAAATAAATAATAACTTTATTATTGCCTCTAGGGCATATTTCCTTCACATATCTCCCCCCTCATCATCCATACATGCCTCCCGACCCGTCTCTCACACGCACGTGCACACATAGACACGTATCCCCTCTCTTATTGGTATTGCAGTCGTACCCTTCATTTGTATAGTAGGCCTCTCCCACCATCTCTGAGAAGCAACTCCACCAACCCTCCAGCACTCTAGCTCTGTCTCTCTCTCCCAACCTACTCCTCTCGTACACATATGTATGGATGCTGATCGATCTCCCTCACTACATTGGTAGGTCTCTCCTTCTCCACACCTATACCAGTCGATCTACCTCTCAAATTAGGTCTCTGCCCCCCCACTGGTAGTCAAACATTGTAGTTAGGTATTCGTGCCACAAACAAACTGCACCTCTCCCCTCTCACGTTCCAGCAGGCCAGCCGCCCTCCGCCCTATATCTTTGACGTGCACACACATAATTTCGCCGGCTATCTTTATCGATCATGCACGCATACACTTCATCCCTCTCTTCGATACTATCGATATCTCACGTCGATGATCCCTCCACTCTCTTCTCGTGGATCGCCCCCTCTATATACGATATATCTAGGCCTTTGTTTCACACACATTGCATATGTTACATTTTTTGTATGAGATATCGTCGACACATAATCCCTGTCTATCTCTCACGCCCCCAAAGAAGCACTCATGAACGCACCATCTATCTCTAGGTTTGTATCTCTCTCTCTCACACACATGCACACACACACACGTAGGTAGGGTACGTGCATGAAGAGAAGAGGTGCACAAACGATGCACGCACGACGCACACACTCACGTCTCATTCCCAACCACACCCGCGCGGGTACACGGCTCATTTCTGTATGAAAAGGAAGCCCACGTGATAATTTGATGCATGTAGCCATTATTTACTTGAAGGAGGGTCGTGTACCAAGCATGCAAAAAAAAAGTTTGACTTGACGCATTGACGCGTTATTTCTAAATGAAGTTATATTCCTCAGTGGCACCTACAGAATATAAATCAACTGTTACCGATAAAAAAGAAATCAGCTCCACAATATACAATGGAGCTTGCCTGCTGGGGTTGGTCTGTCTTGACACTCTCTCACACAAGACGGTGGTGGCCTCTCTCTCTCTCATTGTTGGTCACTGATCTGGCCAGATCCCGTCCACTGGCGGAAAGGGAGGATGTGCATCGTTGCTCCGTTCAACGGTGTCGAGGCAGCACGTCTCGATCTGCAGTACTCACCATTCGGTAGGATCGAAAGTATGTCTAGAGGGGGGTGATTGGACTACTTGACCAAATAAAACCCAACCTTTTCCCAATTTTAGTCGTATTCAGATTTTAGCAATTATGACAAGTCAAGCAACACCCTACATATACAATTCTAAGAGTATATCAACGAAAAATAAAACATTGCACATGTATGTAAAGGAGGGGTTTGGAGAAGGCAAACAAAATGGGGACATGGTGATTTTTGACGTGGTTCTGATAGGTGGTGCTATCGTACGTCCATGTTGATGGAGACTTCAACCCACAAAGGGTAACGGCTGCGCGAGTCCACAGAGGGCTCCACCCACGAAGGGTACATGAAGAAGCAACCTTGTCTATCCCACCATGGCCATCATCCATGAAGGACTTGCCTCACTCAGGGTAGATATTCATGAAGTAGGCGATCTCTATCGGGGGAAACGACACCTACGGGATCACGAGGAATCCCTTTCGCTACGGTTGGCGGGCGCGCGGCTGCGGAAAGAGCGGGATTGAGAGATCAACGCATGGGGGATTATCCAGGTTCAGCCCGCAAGTGATGCGTAATACCCTACTCCTACTGGTTTATGTTTATGTGGTGTTCTTGGACTAGCTACAAAGCTTGCAGGGTCCAAAAGATCCAAATCCTTCCTCAGTATGCCGTGGGGCTCCTTTTATAGTCAAAAGGGGCTGCCACAGTGCCACACAGGAGGTGGGAAGTTGTACAGTAGTTGAGTCTATCTCCTGGCACCGTAGGACATTGCATTTAATGCGCTGCCGACGTGCCCTTCTTGCTCTATCGGGGATGGCAAGGAAGCTCGTCCCACCTTTTGTCACCTCGCATTGCTTCGACGCGCGTCCGAACTGATGAGGCGCGTAGTGCCACGCTGGCTGGCTGCTGAGTTGGTGCGGTGGCAGAGTCTTCACGAAGATCTGCATGCCACCACGCAGGTGCTTGCTGAGTTGGCCTGGAGGCCGCACGTCGCCACGTAGGTGCTCGCCTATTTGGTGGGCTGGCAGCTGTGTGGGAACGGCGGTGGAGTTTTGGCAGGTGCGGGCCGGGCTGCGGCCCCACGGATGTGTTCGGCAAGAGTCTTGCCGGGGCCCCGTTAAGGGTCTTGCCGTGGCATCGTGGTCGTCCCCAGCAAGTGTCTTGCTGGGGGTCTCGTGGGTGTCCTCGGCAAGGATCTTGCCGAGGATCTTTGTCTTCTGGTTATCATCTAGTCTTGTATGCTTCTGGTCTTCACAAAGAACTGCATGCCACCACGGAGGTGCCTCCCGAGCCTTGGTTCCAATGTGGTTGATGGAGTTGGAACTCTTGGGCTCAAGGGTGGCGGCTCTGCTGGTGTTGGGCAAGTTGCCCCGGCAAGGTTCTTGCCGGGGCGGTGGAGGCTGCCCCGGCAAGGGCCTTGCCGGGGGAGTTCACCTTGCCATTCTGCTCTTCGTATTTCTGGCTTGGTGTTGCTCTGGTTATCTTGTGGATTTGCTTCCTTCCTCTGCCCTGCTAAGTGTGGCCGCAGACGCGGCTCCAACTGCCCGCGCACAAGTAAAGGGGTACAAAATAGGACACCTCCTTTTGTGCACCGACAGGAGCCCCCGGGTCTGGGCCACACATAAGTGCGACGCGTTGTTGGGCTAGGCCCAAAACGGTGTGCGGGCATGCGGGGCCGAGTTTTACCGCAGTAACTCCCTTGCCAGTTGCACTTCCCCACGACCCGCATTGAATGCGCGACGTGGGGGTCATGCGTGACGTGGGGGTCATGCGTGGGGCGGTCGCTGCACGCATGCGTCATCATGGTAAAGAGGCGGCTCGCGCCTTCCCCATAAAAAGAGGAAAACGCAGGGGCGCGGCTCATTTACTAAGTGGACTCGAGTCGTGGCCTTCAAGGCGCCCGTGCCCCACGATCATGGGGTGGAAAACAGTCGCCTCACTTGTCTTGTCGATTTTGGGTTGCTCGCCACGTGTCCCCCATGCCTCGAAGATGGTAGGCAGTGGCCGCGGGGGCACGGGCCTTAAATGACGAGGCGAGAAACCGGGTCGTCGCTGGTTAGAGCAACGGGTCGGTCTCGATTCCTTGCGCCCCTGGCGACTGGATTGGTTAAGTGGGGCGGCCGAGCCCTGGCCCCGCCCCTTGATAAGAAGGGGAGGGGGATGGCACCCCTCAATCTTTCATCATTCATCTCCTTCCACCTTGGCTCCTTCCTTCCTTCTGCTATGGCAAGAGGGCACGCCGGCACTTCGACGGCGGCGACAAGGGTCTCTACTCGGCAGCGCGCCCCTCCTTCCCAAGAGCTCGTGGCGGCGGAGCCGGCCGTGAGAGGAAGAGGGAGGGGGCGAGGCCGAGGCCGTCGTGGTGCTCGGGGAAGAGGAGGACGGGGCAGCGCACCGGCCTCGCCTCCGCCAGTGTCCCCTCCCCCAATGGAGGGCCACATCGGAGACCAGCCCCGCGAGTTCGTCATCAGGCTGCACCGGCCAGTGCACCATCGTCTTCGTCTCCCTACTCCGTTCGCTCGGGCGATGGAGCTCGACCCACCACAGGCTTTGAGGCTGCATATGAGGGGCTGTGGGAATGGCAGCATGCGGGTCAACGTCGACTTCCCCGCCCCTCATGTTATGTATCTTCGTCGTGGATGGAAGACCTTCGCTCATGCCCACAGCCTGTCGGAGGGGCTCGTTCTCCACTTCAAATTAATGGAGAACGGCCTGCTCTCCGTCAAGGTCTTTGGGCACTTGGGAACTCGCCTAAGGTGTTGCGTGGAGAGCTCCTCCGATGATGAAGACTCCTCCTCAAACAGGAGTGACGAGGAGGACAGCGACAGCGATGACGAGGGAGTCAAGCGGGAAGACGCCGACTGGCCGCGCCGCCCTCCTCCATCGGCCACGCGCCCTGCCGAGGGTCTTCCTCGTCAAGCTCTCCATTGGCGCGTTCCCCGTCGCCTCCTTTTTGCCTTCACCTGCCGCACCTGGGAGGAAAGGGGCAAGAACGGGGATCACGGGCACTTGTTAGATTTAAACCTTGTAATCCCCTTGCTCATGTTTACATTCCATATGAACTGTACCTATTTGGAACGTATTAATGAAAAAGGGTGCTTGCCGGGTTCTTTGTGCGTGAGCGAGGCCCATGCCAAGGAATGAATCCTTGTTATTTTTAAGATAAACATTGTCGCCCGGCAACAGGCCTTGCCGTGCCCTCACTTCATTCATGACCATACTAACACTCTTGGCGGAGGCAGGGGCGAAGTAGGGTTAGGCCCTTCATTTGCTTCCTTGTCAGCGCAACTACAACCAAGTTCTGGCCCAGGGAATAGTTCTTGGGCACAGGAAAGGGGAGCATGGTGGCCCAGGAATAAATGAGGCTTCATACGTCCCAATTCCATGCGGAAATGCATAACATGGGCTAAAGGACTTATCTGAATCTGCAGCCCCCGGCAACCTTGGCTTGCCATGGTCAGGTGCTTGAATCTGCAGCCCCCAGCAATGGCTTGCCGGGGTCGGGGATGTCGATCCGTCTCCCTGCCCTTAAATGGCTTAGCAGAAATGCATGTGTAGCCTGCGAACCAAAGAAAAGACTGGAAAGGACAGAAAGACAAATAGCAGACCTCTATGCTAGGGGTTAGTTGCCGCCGGGCACTATCAACCCTACCAAAGAGAGACTTAACCTAGCATGCATGCTAAAACTTAGGGCGCCAGCGCTTCATTTATTTGTGCTCAGGGTCTGCGCTTGGCTCTGTACAAAGGGTTACATGCCTTGTCGGCAAGGCTTGTACAAAAGGTGGTTTGCTGGGAGGCCCGGCAACCGCGCCTCATGGGTAAAACTTACGAAGATGTCCGATGTTCCGGTAGTTGCTCACTGGGATACCATCTTCGGTCTCCAGGAGGACTGCGCCAAGCCTTGTGACTCGTATTACCCGATAAGGGCCTTCCCACTTTGGCGTCAACTTGTTGGAATTCTTGGCTGACTGAACGCGCAGAAGAACAAGGTCGCCTTCCTCAAGACTTCGGGCATGAACCTTGCGGCTATGGTAGCGGCGTAAGGCTTGCTGGTAGCGTGCAGCTCGCACAACAGCCCGAAGACGATCTTCCTCAAGGAGCGTCGCGTCATCTTGCCGCAACTGCTCTTGCTCAAGCTCGTCAGAAGCGAGCACTCGAGGTGACCCGTATGTGAATTCCGTGGGGAGAACTGCTTCTGCCCCATATACCAGGGCAAAGGGTGTCTGGCCGGTGGCTCAATTTGGCGTCGTTCTGATCGACCAAAGAACTGTCGGCAACTCATCAATCCAGCGCCTTCCACACTTGTGCGGCGTGTCAAATGTCTTTGTCCTCATGCCTTGCAGTACTTCAGCATTTGCCCTCTCCGCCTGGCTGTTGCTCCGTGGGTGTGCCACTGAAGCGAAACAAACCTTGCTGCCGAGGTCCTGGATGTATTGCATGAAGGTGCGGCTTGTGAACTGCGTGCCGTTGTCGGTGATGACCCTGTTCGGCACATCAAAACGGCAAACTAGCCCCTTGAAGAACTTGACGGCTGACTGTGTCGTCACCTTCCTCACTACCTCCACTTCGGGCCACTTTTTGAACTTGTCGATTGCGACGTACAAGTATTGAAAGCCCTCGACAGCACGGGGAAAGGAGCCCAGTATGTGGAGCCCCCAGACCGAAAATGGCCAGGAGAGAGGGATTGTTTGTAGGGCTTGAGCTGGTTGATGAAGCTTCTTCGAATGGATCTGACACGCTTCACACTTGGTTACTAGCGCAACTGCATCCTGGAGGGCTGTGGGCCAGAAGAAACCTTGCCGGAATGCCTTGCCGGCAAGGGCCCTTGACCTTATGTGGAAGCCACACATACCTCCATGTATCTCTGCCAACAGCTATAGTCCGTCCTCTTGAGGAATGCACTTCAGCCTGACTCCATTTGGCCTCCTTCTGTACAGGGTATCATCCACAAACTGGTACATGTTGGACCAATGGGCTACTTTCTCTGCTTCTTCCTGCTCCTCGGGGAGCTCTCCAGTTTGGAGGAAACGGATGGCGGGCTGGGCCCATGCCGGAGCCTGGGGCTCGATGGCAAGGACCAAAGGCACATCTTCGGCCGCAGGGGCAGCTGCCTCTACGGTCAGGGCCTGGGACCCCGTCGGAGGTAGTTGCCCCTCGGCAAGCTTGGGGTACCCAGCAACCTCCTCGCCGGCGGCACCCGGGAGCTCTGTGGGAAGGTACTTGCTGGGCTTGTCTTCCTTCGCTTGTTCTGCCGTGCTAATGGCTTTAGGGATGGTTGTATTAACTGAAGTACAAAGGAACCTGGTTCCACAGGCAACTTGAGGGCAGCATGTTTCGACAGGTCGTCGGCAATGCTGTTCTCCGCTCGGGGAACATGTTCTGCCTGTAGGTCATCAAAATGTTCTTCCAACTTCCTCACTTCATTCACGTAGGCCTCCATCAACGGGCTCTGGTGATCTTTGTTAACTTGCTTGACGATGAGCTGCGAATCACCTCTGATGATGAGCTTCTTGATTCCGAGGTCTGCCGCGATCCTGAGACCGGCAAGCAACCCCTCGTACTCCGCCGTATTGTTCATTGATTTTTCCCGAGGGAAGTGCATCTGGATTACGTACTTGAGGTGCTCTCCAGTGGGTGCGACGAGTAGCACGCCAGCAGCAGCACCTTGGAGTGAGAAAGCCCCGTCAAAGTACATAATCCACTCACTTCTCGTCTCCTTGCCGGGAAGGGTGGTCTCTTGAATCTCCTCGTCGGGCGTTGCGGTCCACTCTGCTATGAACTCTGCCAAAGCTCGGCTCTTGATCTTTGAAGTACTTTCAAACCTAAGGCCAAAGATCGACAGCTCCAATGCCCACTCCACAATCCTCCCTGTCGCATCTGGGTTGTGCAAAATCCGTTGCAAAGGGAGGCGGGTGACGACGGTGATCTCGTGCACTTGGAAATAGTGGTGCAGCTTTCTGGAGGCCATGAGAAGGCCGAAAAGAAGCTTCTGCATTCTAGAATATCTTGACTTAGCCCCCTGCAAGAGGGAACTGACAAAATAAACTGGGTGGTGCACCATCTTCTTCTTCTGTCACACTTCGCCCATCCGCTCAGGCTCTGCCTCGCCAGGTCCGGGCCTTACCGGGGGTTCTGGTTTGCCGGCGTCAGGCTCTGCCGGGGAAGACACTGGCCCGCCATCCGACGACTCTGCTGCAACTGCTGCTTCTCCCTCAAGTTCCCTCTGCGCCACCAGCGCAACACTGACCACTTGATTCGTTGCTGCTAAGTACAGCAGCAACGACTCCCGTGGTTTAGGCGCGACTAGTTTTGGCGTGGAGGAGAGGTACCTCTTCAAATCTTGTAGTGCTGCCTCTGCCTCCGGAGTCCATTTTACCGGACCCTCCTTTTTCAAAACTTTGAAAAAGGGGAGGGCGTGCTCAGCAGATTTGGAGATGAACCTACTCAGGGCAGCAACGCAGCCGGCGAGCCTACAGACGTCTTTGACCCATTTCGGCGCCTCAATCTGCTCGATCGCCTTGATCTTGTCGGGATTTGCTTCGATTCCGCGTTGAGACACAAAGAACCCTAGAAGTTTGCCAGAGGGGACACCGAACACGCACTTCTCTGGGTTGAGCTTGAGGTTGATCTTGCGCAAGTTTGCGAATGTTTCTTCTAAATCTTGCACGAGCGTGGCCCTGTCCTTGGTTTTGACCACTATGTCATCCATATAAGCTTCCATATTTCTACGTAGCTGGGGCTCAAAACCAATCTGGACTGCTCAGGCAAATGTCGAACCAGCGCTCTTCAACCCGAAAGGCATTCGTACAAAATAGTACATACCACATGGGGTGATGAACGCGGTCTTCTCTTCGTCTTCCTTCATCATGAAGATCTGGTGGTACCCTGAATAGGCATCGAGGAATGGCAGTAGGTCACACCCGGCGGTGGAGTCTACAATCTGGTCGATGCGTGGCAAAGGGAAAGGATCCTTTGGACAGGCTTTATTGATGTCTGTGTAGTCAATACACAGCCTCCACTTCCCATTTGCCTTACGCACCACCACCGGATTGGCCAACCATGTGGGGTGGAGTACTCCTCTTACCAGGCCTGCCGCCTCCAACTTCCTGATCTCTTCAATGATGAACTCTTGTCACTCCAAAGCTTGCTTCCTGACCTTCTGCTTGACGGACGCGCTTGAGGACAGACAACAAGATGGTGCTCAATCACCTCCCTGGGAACGCCGGGGATGTCAGATGCTTGCCATGCAAATACATCGACATCCCCTTGCAGGAAGGCGACGAGCGCGCTTTCCTATTTGCTGTTGAGGGTGGAGCTTATAGTGAAAGCCCCGCCCGTGCCGTCCTCCTTGACGGACACCTTCTTGGTTTCTGGTGGTGCAGCCTTGGACTTCTTGCTCTGACCGGTGGAGCTCTCTGGCACGTCCTCAACGCGAGCACAGCACTCCGAAGAGTTGCGCTTGTCGGAGTGGGTGCAAGAGGTCTTGCTGGCTTTCTTCCTTCCCGGGGCTTCAGTGGCAGGAGCAAGCTCCCTGGCGGCAGCTGCTGCAACTGCCTCTCGGTAGAGTTGGTCGGCGCAAATGAGCGCGTCTTTCTTCTCAGAGGGGATGGTGATGATGGTCAGTGGCCCCGGCATCTTCAATGTGTTGTAGGCATAGTGCGACGCCGCCATGAACTTGGCCAGCACTGGGCGGCCAAGGATCCCATTGTATGGCAGGGGGATCTCGGCAACATCAAAAACGACCTTCTCCGTCTTGTAGTTCAGCTCGCCCCCGAACGTAACGGGCAGCGTAATTTTACCTTTCGGCTGACTCCTTCCCGGGTTGACCCCTTGGAACGTGCCCGTCTCATCGAGATCTCCATCAGGAATCGGCAGCTTCTTGATCACAGCGGGCGAGATCAAATTCAGACCGGCCCCACCGTCAACCAGCACTTTGGTCACCTTGAGGTTGTGTATTGTTGGTGAAACCAACAACGACAAACACTCGACCGCAGTTGTGCGATCAGGGTGATCCTCGGTGTCAAAAACGATGGGCGTGCAGGACCATTTCAAGGGCTTCTGGGCATCGAACGACGGCTCTGCCGCAGTGACCTCACGCACCTACTGCTTCAGCTGGCAGTGTGACGTGTGCAACGAGGCGCCACCGTCGACGCACATGGCCTCTGTAGCCTTCTGCATCTCGTGCTCACCGGACTCGTCATCCTCGTCGTGATCATCATCTTCCTCTTTCTTGTCGCGGCCCCGAGCGGGCCTCTCTTGTTGGTTATATATGCCGCGGCAACCCCCTTCGCCGCCACGCTTCTTGCCGGACCCCTCAGCAGCATCCTGACCCTTCTCCTTGTCTCACCTTTCATATTCAGCCTTCTGCTTTTCTACAAGCAGCTCAACCTGTCGACAGTTCTGGAGGTCATGGCCCTTGGTGCGGTGGATCTTCCAGTACTGCTTGTAGGAGCCTCCTGTCTTGCCGGCGGCTGCCGGGGCCAAGCAGGAGGCACACCCGACAACCTCCTTGTCGGGGTCGTCAGCCTTGGCCTTTTTGGCGGTGCTGAGCTCGCCGGATCCCTCAACGGCAAGCACAGTCTTGCCATTGCGCTTCCTGTTGCGGTGTTGACCCTTCTTTGTCAGGGCGGTGGTGTCTTCGTCTGTGGAGTCGGTTTCCGCACCGGCGTCCTCACCGGGGTACTTCCTCCCCTCTTCAGCTCGAGCACATCTATCGGCCATAACATAAAGTTCGGCCACATCCTTGACCTTGTTCATCGCCAACTCTTCACACATCTTGCGGTTGCGCACATTCTGATGGAATGCGCTGACAACAGTGGCGGGATGAACATCTGGGATGTTGTACTGCACCCGGCTGAACCTCTGTATGTACTTGCGCATGTTTTCACCTTCTTTCTGGGGGATGATGTGCAAATCGCTTGCCTGGCCATGAGCTTGGTGGCCTCCAGTGAAGGCACCAACAAACTCATGACACAAATCCGACCAAGAAGAAATGGAATCCGCAGGCAAGTGCATCAACCATGACATGACGTTGGGTTTGAGTGCCAACGGGAAGTAATTGGCAAGAACCTTGTTGTCGCAAGCTCCAGCAGCTTGCATCGCGATGGTGTAGATGCTGAGGAACTCCGACGGGTGGGTCTTGCCATTGTACTTCTCGCCAACATCGGGCTTGAACGTACGGTGGGAGGGCCACTGGAACTGCCGCAACTCTCGGGTAAAGGCTGGACAACCCACCTCGTAAGGCAGGTCGCCGGGGCCCCCCGGCACCCGGTGGTCCATAGTAAGCCCCACGCGCCGATCTGACTGATGGCACGTCTCCCTTCATTGTTCGATGGTAGTTCGAGCGTCTTCCTGGGCCCGTTCTTGAAGGACTTGACATTGGTCGCGGCGGGTTCGCAGGTCGGACGACGATGTGGAAACGTTGTCACCGGCGTCGGGTCGACGGGCCGGTGGCTGTTGTCGTGGCCGTGGGGGGGGAGTGCACCGTGGTCGCAGCGTCTCTGGTCCCCCCACCGCCGGCATGCACCAGCTCGTCAGGACGCCGGTGCGAGGGTTCCATTCGGAGCGGCTCGTCTTTTTTGGCAAAGCCGACAAGGCTTCGGATGGTGGCTCTCCACTCGTCGAGCTTCTCCACAGCAGGGGGAAGTCGAGGAGCAGCTGCACGCGCGCCAGCGCTTCTGCTGGCGTGGGCGGCGGTGAGATCTGCGTAGACTATGATGCGCTCCGACTTCTAACCAGGTTAGAAGGGGCTCTGTCGCGGTCTCGCGGTCGCACGCCGCCTGCACCAGCGTCTGAGCGCGCACGCCGGCCTGGTTCGTCCTGCGAGTGGCGCACAGGGCTCTTTCCGCGGCGGTGCCCGGGGGCTCCGGCATCGCGGTGTTGCTCATCACGCGCGGCCTGGGAAGGGCGTGGCGCGGGCGCCACCTGGGGTGCCATAGAGGCTGCTGCGCCGCCCGTGGGTAGCACGACCCCACCCCGGACCCAGCGGCGCGTGGCTAGTTGTCTCGGATTCGGACGATGCCGCTTGCCTGGCTCCGATCGCCAGAATGTCGTGGATGCTCGCGGGCCATGTCTCGGGCCCCATCCATGGGCACCCGGCCGCCTGCTCGCGCTGGCGCGGATGGGCCGGCCCCGGACGAGCCGATCGCTGTGATCCCCTTTCTCTTGGGGGCCATGGTAATGATGAAGTCGGTGTGCCAAGCTTCAAACCGGATTTTCACAGCTTGCGCCCCCTACCTAGCGCCCCAAAGATATCGGCAGAAACGACACCTACGGGATCACGAGGAATCCCTTTTGCTACGGTTGGCGGGCGCGGGGCTGTGGAAAGAGCGGGATTGAGAGATCAACGCAGGGGGACTATCCAGGTTCGGGCCGCAAGTGATGCGTAATACCCTACTCCTGCTGGTTTATGTTTATATGGTGTTCTTGTACTAGCTACAAAGTGTGCAGGGTCCAAAAAATCCGAATCCTTCCTTAGTACGCCCCGGGCCTCCTTTTATAGTCAAAAGGGGCTGCCACAGTGGCACACAGGAGGTGGAAAGTTGTACAGTAGTCAAATGCATTTAATGCGCTGCCGACGTGCCCTTCTTGCTCTATCGGGGACGACATGGAAGCTCGTCCCAGCTGTCGCCGCCTCGCCTGGCTTCGACGCGCGTCCGAACTAACCAGGCCCGTAGTGCCACACTGGCTGGCTGGCTGCTGAATTGGTGCGGTAGCAGAGTCTTCACGAAGATCTGCATGCCACCACGCAGGTGCTTGCTGAGTTGGCCTGGAGGCCGCACCTCGCCACGCAGGTGCTCGCCTAGTTGGTAGGCTGGCAGCTGTGTGGGAACGACGGTGGAGTTTTGGCACGTCGCCATGCAGGTGCGGGCCGGGCTGCTGCCCCATGGATGTCTTCGGCAAGAGTCTTGTTGGGGCCCCGGCAAGGGTCTTGCCGTGGCATCGTGGTCGTCCCCGGCAAGGCTCTTGCCGGGGGTCTCATGTGTATCCTCGGCAAGGATCTTGCGAGGATTTTCGTCTTCTGGTTATCACTAGTCTTGTATGCTTCTAGTCTTCACAAAGATCTGCATGCCACCACAGAGGCGCCTCCCGAGCCTTGGTTCCAATGTGCTTGATGGAGTTGGAACTCTTGGGCTCAAGGGTGGCGGCTCTGCTGGTGTTGGGCAAGTTTCCCCGGCAAGGTTCTTGCCGGGGCTATGGAGGCCGCCCTGGCAAGGGCCTTGCCGGGGGAGTTCACCTCGCCCTTCTGCTCTTCGTGTTTCTGGCTTGGTGTTGCTCTGGTTGTCTTGTGCCTTTGCTTCCTTCCTCTGCCCCGCTAAGTGTGGCCGCAGGCGCGGCTCCAACTGCCGACGCACAAGTAAAGGGGTAAAAAATAGGACCCCTCCTTTTGTGCACCGACAATCTCGTTGCCCTTACAAACTTCTTGCTTCAACTCCACATCATCTCAGAGGCTCCCAAGCGACACCTAACCAATCTAGGAGACATCACACTCCACAAGGTAATAGACCATGTGATGATGATGAACTCGTTGCTCTTGTGATTCAAATGATAGTCTCCCCAACATTCAACTCTCTATCATAGTTTTGGCTATGGTGGAAGAAGGATTTGAGTGGAAAGCAACTTGGGAAGGCTAGAAATCAAGATTCAAATGGTAGGAATGGAATCTCTTCATCTCAACACATGAGTAGGTGGTTCTCTCTCAGAAAATGAGTAGTGGAAGTGTAGGCATGCTCTAATGGCTCTCTTACTAAGTAAGAGGGGGTGGACGGGTATATATAGCCTCCACACGAAATCCAACTTTTACACAGTTTTGACTCAACTCAGTGGCACCGATCAGAAATCTCAATGGAACCGACCTGTGTAAAAGATATGAACGTTGGAGGTCTCGGTGGGACCGACTAGAAACAACTCGGATGGATCGATGTGCAATGGTTAGGGCAAACCTCGTTTCGGTGGCACCAATTGCATCAACTCAGTAGTACCGAAATGACACAATAAGGCAACATAAAGTTGGCAAGCCATCTCGATGGGGCCGATCGCAAAACTCGATAGGACCGAAATAATTGCAACGGGTTACAGAGAGTTGGCAGGGCCATCTCGGTGGGACCGGGATCCATATCGGTGGATTGGATTTTTTTAGGGTTTAGCTGTGGCAGTGTCCAGATGAACTCAGTGGGTCTGGATAGGGAAGTTTCGGTGGGACCAAGTTGGAATGTAGGGTTTTGGACAAATTTGGATAGAGAAAGTGGTTGGGTGTTTTGGAGCAATATCACTAAGCACTTGAGAAAATAGATCATAATCAAAACCTCATCCCCTTTTAATAGTAATGGCTTTCCTATGGAATATATGTGATCGTGTATCACTTAATCAAAAATGTAGAGTCTTGAGCTTTTGCCAATCCATGTCCTTAGCATTTTGAGGGGTCCACAATCACTAGTCCTTACCATGCCAATCACTGAACATCCGAAATCTTTAACTTGAATGGATATTAGTTCAATGATATATATGTTGTTATGAATTACCTAAACCACCCCGGATTAGTTGCACTTTCAATATCCCACTTTTGGTAATTAATGACAACATATAGATCAAAGCTTCCACAAACGATTAAATGAATGCAATACATCGTCGCTTTGAGAAGTACTATGTGATAAGCAAGAGCTCCCCCTAAACTTGTGCATTGTTAAAATTTTTGTTTGAATGCAAATGCACAATCGATTATGATCATGGGTCACTCTTCCATGTCACATACAACTTGGTGGAACATACAAAATGATATGATTGGAATAGTAAGCACGCATCACCAAAACACAAGTGAAATATCATACAAGGATAATCATAATGATAAGCATTGGTCATAACATGAAGCATAGTATGATCAAACACAAACAACCAACATAGTATCTCACGAACAAAGTAGCACAGACCAAATAGTAGCAAAAACTCGAGAAATCAAACGAGCAAAAGCAAGACACACTCTCTCTCGAAGCCTAATGATATATACAAATTCCCCCCCTTTGGCAATAAGTACCAAAAAGCTCGAATAGGTATAGAGTCATGCGTCTCTCTAGGCACGATCCTTGGCAGCTCCTGCAGGCAATCTCTGGCTGGCAACTACAATGTGCGTAGATGGCATTGAGAGAAGGGCATGTAAAAAAGCTTCGGCTAATGCCTGCTGGGAGGGTGGAGTAGAAACTGGTGGTGACACTGATGAAGCGGCATCTGGGGCTGAGAGTGTGGTCCTCATGTCTACAACAGGTACAACAGCAGATCTGGATGCCCTAGGCACTGTATGGAATCAGTCAGTCGTCAATTTGTCATCTCCACCATCCTCTACAACAACTCTAGCTGTACCATGTCATCCCTCAGCTTCTCCACTATGCTGTGAACCTCTGTGATCTTCAAATCAAGATCATAAATCTTTGCCTCGACTACCCGCTCTAAGCTCTCCTACTTCTTGGTGAGGTTGGCCAGACTTTGCTCAATCCTCAGGGTTGCTTCCAGCAGATAAGTCATTTGATCGTTCTTCGTCTTGAGGTTGGCAATGGGAGCATTGGGAGCAGATGCTTCCTGGGCTGCATTAGCTATAGCAGTTGCCTATATCTTCTCCTGTGCCTCAGCAGAAGTAGGGTGCAAAGGATCCATTGGCACTACATTATCCTCGAACTCTAGCAACAAAGGGAGATTCTCGCAATCAAGAATATATGTGCTCAATCCAACCTTGGAGTTGATGAGCAACTTAATGTGTGGAGCAAAATCACATGATCTCTTTTGGTCGGCTGCAGTTCTCTTGATAGTTCCAACAATTAAGTTCATCACCTTGAACTTCTGAGGTGTGTCAAAGAGATGCAGAAGGTTGATGGAATGGCCATGGATCATCTTGTCATCTCCAGATTTGGGCAACAGAGTGTGCCTCAAAATAGTGTTTATGGTGGCCAAACCAGATAACAAATGCTTCACGAATCCCAACTTGTGAGTCTCAAGATCTTTCCGGGGAATGGTGTAGGATCATAAGTATGTCTAGATATGGTTATCTACCATCCTCAAAGAATTCACCCTGCAAGCCAATACGAACAACAGTCCAAATGACGGGGTTATGACCCAAAATATGCATTTTCATCTTATGCTTCCAACTAGCAAAATTTGTACCATCAAAACATGGACCTCTACCGTGATAGTTACCCTCACTAGACGCCATACTCTCCTAGGTTGTGAAATCAATGATATGATCACCAAAGCAATGGAAATCTAGGCTTACAGAAACCAAAGCTCTGATACCACTTGTAGGATCGAAAGTATGTCTACAGGGGGGTGATTAGACTACTTGACCAAATAAAACCTACCATTTTCCCAATTTTAGTTGTAGGCAGATTTTAGCAATTATGACAAGTCAAGTAACACTCTACACATGCAAGTCTAAGAGTATAACAGTGTAATGTAAGACATAGCACATGTAAATAAAGGGAAGGGTTTGGAGAAGGCAAACGCAATGGGGACACAAGATTTTGGCGTGGTTTCGATAGGTGGTGTGACATGTCTCCGTCGTATCTATAATTTTTGATAGTTTCATGCCAATATTCTACAACTTTCATATACTTTTGGCAACTTTTTATACTATTTTTGGGACTAACATATTGATCCAGTGCCCAGTGCCAGTTCCTGTTTGTTGCATGTTTTTTGTTTCACAGAATATCCATACCAAACGAAGTCCAAATGCGATAAAAACTTACAGAGATTTTTTTGGAATGTATGTGATCTTTGGGAATTGGAATCAACGCGAGATGATGCCCGAGGGGCCCACAAGCCCTAGGGGCGCGCCTCCCTACCCAGGGCGCGCCTGGGAGGCTTGTGGCCAACCTGTAAGGCGGTTGGTGCACTTCTTCAGCCGCAAGAAAGCTAATATCCGGAAAAAAATTTGTTAAAATTTCAGCCAATCGGAGTTACGGATCTCCGGGAATTTAAGAAACGGTGAAAGGCTAGAATCTAAGAGCGCAAAAACAGAAGGAAACACACACACACACACACACACACACACAGAGAGAGAGAGAGATCCAATCTTGGAGAGCTTCCTGCCCCTCCGCCACCATGGAGGCCAAGGACCAGAGGGGAAACCCTCCTACGATCTAGGGGGGAGGTCAAGGAAGAAGAAGAAGAAGAAGATGGTGGGGGGCTCTCTCCCGCTCTCTCCCGGTGGCGCCGGAACGCCGCTGGGGCAATCATCATGTGACGACGATCTACACCAACACCTCCATAATCTACCCCAACATCTTCATCACCTTCCCTCATCTTATTTAGTGGTCCACTCTCCTACAACTCGTTGTACCCTCTACTTGAACATGAAGCTTTATGCTTCATATTATTATCCAATGATGTGTTGCCATCCTATGATGCTTGATTAGATTTTTGTTGTCCTATCGGTGATTGGTGAATTGCTATGATTGGTTTAATTTGCTTGTGGTTATGTTGTTGTCCTTTGGTGCCCATCATATGAGCGCGCGTGTGGATCACACCATAGAGTTAGTTGTATGTTGATAGGACTATGTATTGGAGGGCAAGGGTGACAGCAGCTTCAGCCTAGCATAGAAATTGATGCACACGGGACTGAAGGGGGGCCAATATATCTTAATGCTATTGTTGGGTTTTACCTTAGTGAAGATTAGTAGTTGCGGATGCTGGCTAATACTTACAGTCATAAGTGCATAGAATTCCAAGTAAGGGATGGCATGCTAGCAGTGGCCTCTCACACATAAAACTTGCTATCGGTCTAGTAACATAGTCAATTGCTTAGGGACAATTCTGCAACTCCTACCACCACTTTTCCACACTCGCTATACTAACTTAATTGTTTATTCATCTAAACAGCCCCTAGTTTTTATTTTTTTGCTCTTTATTATCTTGCAAGCCTATCATACAACACCTACAAAGTACTTCTAGTTTCATACTTGTTCTAGGTAAAGTGTAACACCCACGATGCGGCTATATCTCCCACGTGTCGAGGCACGACTTAGAGGCATAACCGCATGGTGGTTTTGTCGCAACAAGGGTCATCTTCACACAATCCCATGTAATGAACAGGAATGGGATAAAGAGTTGGCTTACAATCGCCACTTCACACAATACATAAATAAAATCATACATCATTCAAGATACACACATAGACCGACTATGGTCAAAACCAAATACAAAGAAGACAACCCCAAATGCTAGATCCCTGATCGTCCCAACTGGGCTCCACTACTGATCAACAGGAAAAGAAACATAGTAACGACCAAGGTCCTCGTCGAACTCCACTTGAGCTCGGTGGCATCACCTGCAGTGGTCTCATCGGCACCTGCAACTGTTTTGGAAGTATCTGTGAGTCACGAGGACTCAGCAATCTCACACCCGCGAGATCAAGACTATTTAAGCTTATAGGAAAGGATGGGGTAATGAGGTGGAGCTGCAGCAAGCACTAAGCATATATGGTGGCTAACATACGCAAATAAGAGCGAGAAGAGAAGCAACAGAACGGTCGTCAAATAGTAATGATCAAGAAGTGACCTGAACTCATACTTACGTCAAACATAACCCAAAACCCGTGTTCTCTTCCCGGACTCCGCCGAAAAGAAACCATCACGGCCACACACGCGGTTGATGTATTTTAGTTAAGTCGAGTGTCAAGTTCTCTACAACCGTACATTAACAAATTCCCATCTGCCACATAACCGCGGGCACGGCTTTCGAAAGATAATACCCTGCAGGGGTGTCCCAACTTAGCCCATTATAAGCTCTCACGGTCAACGAAGGATATTCCTTCTCCCGGGAAGACCCGATCAGTCTCGGAATCCCGGTTTACAAGACATTTCAACAATGGTAAAACAAGACCAGCAAGACCACCCGTTGTGCCGACAAATCCCGATAGGAGCTGCACATATCTCGTTCTCAGGGCACACCGGATAAGCTAAGCGTACAGGTACCGACGTAACCCGAGTTGCCAAGGGATGGTCCCGCACGGTGCTCTAGTTTGGACCAACACTCAGAGGAGCACTGGCCCGGGGGGGTTAAAATAAAGATGACCCTTGAGTCCGCAGAACCCAAGGGAAAAAGGCTTAGGTAGGCAAATGGTAAAACCAAGGTTGGGCCTTGCTGGAGGAGTTTTATTCAAAGCGAACTGTCAAGGGGGTCCCATAAATCACCCAACCGCGTAAGGAACACAAAATCAAGGAACATAACACCGGTATGACGGAAACTAGGGCGGCAAGAGTGGAACAAAACACCAGGCATAAGGCCGAGCCTTCCACCCTTTACCAAGTATATAGATGCATTAATTAAATAAGAGATATTGTGATATCCCAACATATCCATGTTCCAACAAGGAACAAACTTCATCTTCACCTACATCTAGCAACGCTATAAGAGGGGCTGAGCAAAAGCGGTAACATAGCCAAACAACGGTTTGCTAGGAAGTGTGACAAAGGTTAGAGGTTCATGGCAATTTGGGAGGCTTGAAAAGCAAGTGGTAGGTAGCGCGGCATAGCAATGGAGCGAACAACTAGCAAGCAAAGATAGAAGTGATTTCGAAGGTATGGTCATCTTGCCTGAGATCCCGCAAGGAAGAAGAACGAGTCCATGAAGAAGACAAACGGACGTAGTCGAACGAATCCTCACAACTCCGGAACGAAACCGAAGCTACCGAGAGAAGCAAACCGGAAAGAAGCAAACAACATGGTAAACAACCAACACATACACATGGCATGATGCAAAAAAAACATGATGCATGTCCGGTTTAATGAGGCATGGCATGGCAAAGTGCAACAAACAACACTACAAATTAAGTGGAGCTCAATATGCAACGAGTTGCATATTGATGAAACACCACATCAATTGTTTAGTTCTCTCGGTTATGTAACCAACAATATTAAATGTTATTAAACATGGTAAGGGGTGAAGCATAATTAAACAACCTATCTAGGCAAGTTTAAATGAGGCCGGAAATAACAAACGACAATTCCGGAAAATCCCCATATGCATATAGCAATTTAAATGCAAACACAATTTTAAACATTTAAATGTTGTTATCATGATGCGAATGACATATGCAAGTTTTATGCAATTTTATGAAAATGTTGACATGAGCATGTTATGAAGAATTTGTCACCGTGGTGGAAGAAAGGGGTGCCACAGCAACGAATCCGAAAATGATGCCACGGCAACATATCAGTTTCGGTAGCTCATGGAGATACCGGTGCAAAAGAGAAATGTGCGGATGTGTGGAACACGCAAGAGATGGTGGGGTGCTCCCGGTTACCGGGTTCCCACAGGTCAACAGCGGTGTCAAACGCGGGAACAACTAACGTTCACGGGCGGATACAACATCCAAACATGCATCTCATACAACACATGCATTCATCCACGGGTCAATGTCTCGGCAGTTACACCTTCGAAGTGTGCAAACGGGACGGTTCGGGTTCGGTGCAATGTAGAGGAAGTAGACGTTCTCGGGACGGTCGTAGTGGAAGTAGTCGTTCACGAGTCGAAGAGGAAGTAGTCGTTCATGTTCCGTAGATGTTCGGGGTCGCCGGTAGTTGAACTTGAAGGTCGTCGACGTCGTGGTACTTGGTATCCTGGCACCCTCTCGGCCTTCACATAGACAAAATGGAATGCGATGATTGGTACTCGGTGTCCAGCGACATCAACATAGGAGACTTGGGCGACCCTGGGCATCGGGAAGAGGAGCATGCTCGCTCGGGCATGGAGCTGGACGCGGTCAACGCGCGGGGCACGCGTGCGGGCGGTTCAAGCAGGCAGCAGCGCTGCTCATCCTTCTCGGTTGAGACCGAGGTGAAATGGGGCATGGGGGGCAGACTTGGCGCGGAGCAAGGAGGACCGGTTGGGACGCGGTCGAGGAGGAGGCCGATGTCGCGGAGGACGGTGGCATGGTCGGACGCAGAAGGGAGCTTGAGGAGGAGCTCGGGGAAGCGATAGCGTTCCATGGCGGCGGAGGCAGTCACGGTGGGCGGCGGGGGAGGAGCACGGCCGACGCGCTTGAGGGCCGGCACGGTGGCCTCCATGGCAGGCGGCCGTGCGATTCGCGCAAGGTGAAGGGGCGCCATGAGATGGGGCCTGCGGAGGGGAGGAGGCACGGCGGAGCGGAGAGCTCGGGGCGCCGGCGGTGGCCTCAGGAAGGAGAAGAGGGGCTTAGCGCGGTGGTGCGAGGAGGAGGCAGAGGGGATCGGGGATGAGGAGCGGCGCTACTCTCTCCTTGTCTCTCTCTGACGGCGCACGCACAGGAGGGAGGAAGGGATCGATGGGGGAGATGGGGATCGATGCAGGGAGGCTAGGGTTAAGAGCAGGTGTGGGAGGCTGGGCCTAGCAGATGGGCCTTAGGGAAAAATAGGATGGGCCGGCCTGGAGCAGCTCCATCTCTCTCTCTACCTCTTTTAAACATTCTAGCAGGAAACAAATAGAGAGAAGAAAAGAAAGAGAGGGTTAGGGAAAGATGTTGGACCCGCGGATAATTTCTCCAGACTCACAAAAATGTGCTTGTTCCGAGAAATAGAAAAGGCCATGATTGAAAGATTTGAATTCAAACTCATTTGATTTAAATACAAATGATTTGAATAGGAAGTGAGGGTTGGGAAGGTCCAAAAATGTTCGGATTTTTGGTGGAGCTCCGGAATATGATGAAAGAATATATGGCAAGATTGGAGACCAAGAATTAAGATAACAAAGGCATTGGGATTATTTTCCAAGTGTGTTATGGAGATTTCCAAATTAAGAAATATTTAATATAGCTCCCTAATATTGGGAGGATATGTTATAAAGAGAAGTCACCATGTGCATTTCCCTCGATTTAAATGGATCGAAGATCCATGCAATTTACTTAGTTGAGTTTTAAAAATTAAATGACATGATGGCATGATGACATGATGTAATGCAAAAATAAAAGAGCAAGCACAAATGAAACACACAGTGATCACAACAAAATTATGGAAGTCTTTTGAAGCGTCGGTCTCGGGGCGTTACAACACTCCACCACTACAAGAGGATCTCGTCCCGAGATCTAGGATGGCACCGGAGAAAAACGGGAGAGGAAGAGAAGAGGTAAAACTAATTGCTTCTTAGACAAATGAGTGAAACCAAAGAACCTTGCGGGGTTGAACAAATCGATAGAAATGACACAACGGAGATAAGCGAATTGAGAGCACTCCGTAGTAAACGAAAACAAGGAACACCATGAGAACCTTGAGGTTAAGTGACACGATAGATATTTAAACCACTCTGGTTAAAACAAGATAGGGAAGGAATAAGAACGATATAATTTGACAGCACTCCGGTTGAAAAAGAGAAGGAAAACTTGATAAGATGCAAAGAAATTAAGGAGATGACACAACACTTCGGTTAAAAGGCTAAGCAAGGAAAGAAGATGATCTTGACAAAACAAGAAGATTGGTCGAAGAGAGCAATATCACAATGCCTCCGGAAGAAATAAATAATAGAAGATAGATCCTTCCAAAAAAGAATGGAGAAGAAAATGACAACTTATGCCACAAATGAGCTTGGAAAGCATCCTTCCAAGAAGGTTATAACGGAGTTGTTGGGAAAACAACAACGAAAAGAATAAACTTGTAGTGGGCTTATGGAAACACTTTCTAAAAAATTATGAGGTGAGCTTCTGCCACCAACGGAAACAAATGATTAGATTGATATCAACAAGGAGACGAGAAACTTATTTCACCGGGAGGACAAATGAAGAACTTGGGTCATTTATAAGCACCATAATAGCAACATTCTTCGAGAAGGCTTTAATTGAAATCTATACCAAGATAACTCCAACAAAGAGATTATTATGGGTTGAAACAACTCATTGACAAAGAAAATATGATGGTTTAAATATCTCATTCTTGACAACTTGTGAATCATGAAACATGAAGAAAATTATCAAGAATGACATAACACCACCTCAAAAGATAAGAGAGAAAGAATTGCACTTCGGAATGCAAGATGAAGAATGCTTGAACTTCTCAAAACAAACATGTGTTGAGCACCATGTTTATTTTAGAGTATAGCTTAACGGATCTTGACTCCGAGAGAAATCTTGAAGAACAATTGAAGAATGAAAGGAATCCTTGACGAAGCACCATGTAGAGCCTCCATGAAGAACTCCGATAATAAAAGAATGATCAAACGAAAGGGAAAGTTGAAAAGAACTCCGGGAGAAGCCTTGCAATGATTAGATGAAGCTTTGAAATGATATAATTGAAATAACTTGGAGCTCCGGAAAGAAAAATGAACAAATGAGATCAAGAATTTTGATGAATCTCCGGAATAAGGAATTGAATCACTTGGATGAAACAAGAATAAGAATTACATTATGCTTAGTCTTCACCAATTTAGATTGATGACGAGCAACAGATTCTGCATACTACTTATTCTCGTAGAAAGGATTAAGATAGATATGGCGCAAACTGGGGAAGGTCTTCAACGAACCACAGGTAGGATTTGGAAAGAACGAATGAATTGATATGATAACGAAGGAAGTGAAATCTTGAACGAACCACCGTAAGAATTGGAAATGAAAGTAGCAAAGGCACAATTCACCGAGAAGAATTAGAAAACGAATAAAGATACTAGACAGAATTTAGACACATGAGAAAAAAAAGATCATGAACTGATTAGAGGATATTTGAACGATGCACCGGTAAGGTTTGGAGAACGAGAGCTGAAAACTTAAAACAAAGAAATCTTCTGAAAAGATGGCCTTTGGATGATCAAGAAACAAAAACAACTCATGAAATGCTCCGGATGTGTATGAGAAGAATTCTCACAATCGAAAACAATTATGAGAGGATGGCATAAGCTAGAACTATGAATCTTCAAGAGAACGGACCAAGATTTAGGAGAAATTCTTCTTCGGTCTTCAAATGTTGAGAATGACGATGAGAAACACAACCATGAATTGTTGAGGCACTCCGGAACCATGAAGAATAGAAAGGTTGAATCAACAATGAAAAGAATTTGAAAGATCTTGGAGAAAGACATTTGACTGATGATAACCCATTCTTACGTCAAACTTTGCAATGAATTTGAGAATAATTCCGGAAAGAATTAGAAGAGTTAGGTAAGATCCTGGGAAAAAACCTGTGGGTTAGGGCCCACTCAAAAGATACACCGTTGAATGATTAAAAGAAAGATTGTGTCGGTTGAATTAAATGGCTCAAAAGAGATAACAACCTCGAGATAGCTTGAACAGATTGGAAATGGAAATGTGAATCTTCTGAGATATCTTCAACACTCCGGAACACATAGAAAGCGAGAGGTGAATGATTAAGAGATACACCGACATGAGAAAATATTTGAAACGAGGAAAAGAATACGATCAACACTGAAAGCTTGACTTGAGTCCACCAGAGAAGAAAAAGAATGAAGAATGATAAACTTGAAGAACATCTTCATGAGAACCACCGGGTAAGAACATTGATTGAAAAGAATGAGGGGACTTCACATGAATAAAATGGATACTTGGTTAAAATATAAGACTCCTTGAAGAAAAGGGTGGGAGGGCGGGAAAACAAAGGCAACTTGGGTCGGATGAAACGAACACCGTTGAGAAAGGCTTAGAATTGATATTGTGAATGTTGGAATGACTGGATCCACTTGAAGAGAAGCACGCCGATTGGAAAGAATTGAAAAGACAACCTTGAAGATGAAGAAGGATTAGCATCCACATAGAAATATGAGAACACCGCTTAGGAAGGTATGGAATCTACACTTGACTTCGAAGCAACTCGAATACCACAAAACAAAACAAAACAAAACAAAGGATTGGCTTGCAGAATAAGCCGGAACAAACATATGATAGAGATTTCGTCCGAAGTTTTCGTGGTGGGGCCCACACGGGCTCGATCGTACAGCACCATCATGTACAAGGCAGTGCACATGACATACGAAGCATCCCCGAGTCGGCATAGCCAAGGACTCTTTAAGACACTACGAGACCACTGTAAAACCAACCGTGGAAAGGCGGACCACTAGACGTCGAACCCCAATCTCATATCATGCATTTGTCGGAAAGATATCCTAGGAGCTACTTGAATTCCCACTTATAAACTCCCGAAACTTTCTGGTTATGCAATCAGGTGTTGGGGATACAGGGGACACAAAATATATCACCCAAACTAACAATACCTAGATCCAGCTGTATCCATCCTTCAACACATAACCAAGAAACCTTCGGAAATCATTTACCTCAACCTTCGAAAAGCATCCGCTATACGAGTTATGGCAATACTCCCGAACTCCCGCCCCAGTACTGGGTGGCGTCGAGGTGATCTCACCAACAACTGCATAAAAGAGATTTTTGATATCGACGAAACTCAGGTATTCCAGAACTGCAACGATAAAATTGTGACGACAACACCTCGGAGCTCAACTCCCCGGGACACTGCCACAACCCCTAAATTTTAGGAGGCACCAAGAACAATGTTCTCGTCACAAAACCATCAGAACGATTCCAAGATACCCGCATGATTCTAAAAAAAATTATTTAAATTTGAGGAGAGAAGAGTCAAAACTTCTACGTCAGGAGGCCTCACCAGAGCGACGAAGGGACTGAGGAGTAAAAAGAATCCTACTCTCCGATATATATAATCCTAAGACTCAAAACATTTTTGTTCTAGACTCAACAACGACATCGATTCGATCAAGCAGGGGGCTCCTAAGTCGGGGATGGCTCAGATTACCAACTTGTAACACCCACGATGCGGCTATATCTCCCACGTGTCGAGGCACGACTTAGAGGCATAACCGCATGGTGGTTTTGTTGGAAGACAATCCCATGTAATGAACAAGAATGGGATAAAGAGTTGGCTTACAATCGCCACTTCACACAATACATAAATAAAATCATACATCATTCAAGATACACACATAGACCGACTACGGTCAAAACCAAATACAAAGAAGACAACCCCAAATGCTAGATCCCCAATCGTCCGAACTGGGCTCCACTACTGATCAACAGGAAAAGAAACAAAGTAACGCCAAGGTCCTCATCGAACTCCCACTTGAGCTCGATGGCACCACCTGCACTGGTCTCATCGGCACCTGCAACTGTTTTGGAAGTATCTGTGAGTCACGAGGACTCAGCAATCTCACACCCGCGAGATCAAGACTATTTAAGCTTATAGGAAAGGATGGGTAATGAGGTGGAGCTGCAGCAAGCACTAAGCATATATGGTGGCTAACATACGCAAATAAGAGCGAGAAGAGAAGCAACGGAACGGTCGTCAACTAGTAATGATCAAGAAGTGATCTTGAACTCATACTTACGTCAAACATAACCCAAAAGCCGTGTTCTCTTCCCGGACTCCGCCGAAAAGAAACCATCACGGCCACACACGTGGTTGATGTATTTTAGTTAAGTCGAGTGTCAAGTTCTCTACAACCGGACATTAACAAATTCCCATCTGCCACATAACCGCGGGCACGGCTTTCGAAAGATAATACCCTGCAGGGGTGTCCCAACTTAGCCCATTATAAGCTCTCACGGTCAACGAAGGATATTCCTTCTCCCGGGAAGACCCGATCAGTCTCGGAATCCCGGTTTACAAGACATTTCGACAATGGTAAAACAAGACCAGCAAGACCACCCGCTGTGCCGACAAATCCCGATAGGAGCTGCACATATCTCGTTCTCAGGGCACACCAGATAAGCTAAGCGTACAGGTACCGACGTAACCCGAGTTGCCAAGGGATGGTCCCGCATGGTGCTCTAGTTTGGACCAACACTCAGAGGAGCTTTGGCCTGGGGGGTTAAAATAAAGATGACCCTTGAGTCCGCAGAACCCAAGGGAAAAAGGCTTAGGTAGGCAATGGTAAAACCAAGGTTGGGCCTTGCTGGAGGAGTTTTATTCAAAGCGAACTGTCAAGGGGGTCCCATAAATCACCCAACCACGTAAGGAACACAAAATCAAGGAACATTACACCGGTATGACGGAAACTAGGGCGGCAAGAGTGGAACAAAACACCACGCATAAGGCCGAGCCTTCCACCCTTTACCAAGTATATAGATGCATTAATTAAATAAGAGATATTGTGATATCCCAACATATCCATGTTCCAACAAGGAACAAACTTCATCTTCACCTGCATCTAGCAACGCTATAAGAGGGGCTGAGCAAAAGCGGTAACATAGCCAAACAACGGTTTGCTAGGAAGGGTGACAAAGGTTAGAGGTTCATGGCAATTTGGGAGGCTTGAAAAGCAAGTGGTAGGTAGCGCGGCATAGCAATGGAGCGAACAACTAGCAAGCAAAGATAGAAGTGATTTCGAATGTATGGTCATCTTGCCTGAGATCCCGAAAGGAAGAAGAACGAGTCCATGAAGAAGACAAACGGACGTAGTCGAACAAATCCTCACAACTCCGGAACGAAACCGAAGCTACCGAGAGAAGCAAACCGGAAAGAAGCAAACAACATGGTAAACAACCAACACATACACATGGCATGATGCAAAAAAACATGATGCATGTCCGGTTTAATGAGGCATGGCATGGCAAAGTGCAACAAACAACACTACAAATTAAGTGGAGCTCAATATGCAACGAGTTGCATATTGATGAAACACCACATCAATTGTTTAGTTCTCTCGGTTATGTACCCAACAATATTAAATGTTATTAAACATGGCAAGGGGTGAAGCATAATTAAACAACCTATCTAGGCAAGTTTAAATGAGGCCGGAAATAACAAACGACAATTCCGGAAAATCCCCATATGCATATAGCAATTTAAATGCAAACACAATTTTAAACATTTAAATGTTGTTATCATGATGCGAATGACATATGCAAGTTTTATGCAATTTTATGAAAATGTTGACATGAGCATGTTATGAAGCATTTGTCACCGTGGTGGAAGAAAGGGGTGCCACAACAACGAATCCGAAAATGATGCCACGGCAACATATCGGTTTCGGTAGCTCATGGAGATACCGGTGCAAAAGAGAAATGTGCGGATGTGTGGAACATGCAAGAGATGGTGGGGTGCTCCCGGTTACCGGGTTCCCACGGGTCAACGGCGGTGTCAAATGCGGGAACAACTAACATTCACGGGCGGATACAACATCCAAACATGCATCTCATACAACACATGCATTCATCCACGTGTCAATGTCTCGGCAGTTATACCTTCGAAGCGTGCAAACAGGACGGTTCGGGTTCGGTGCAATGTAGAGGAAGTAGACGTTCTCGGGACGGTCGTAGTGGAAGTAGTCGTTCACGAGTCGAAGAGGAAGTAGTCGTTCATGTTCCGTAGATGTTCGGGGTCGCCGGTAGTTGAACTTGAAGGTCGTCGACGTCGTGGTACTTGGTATCCTGGCGCCCTCTCGGCCTTGACATAGACAAAACGGAACGCGATGATTGGTACTCGGTGTCCAGCGACATCAACATAGGAGACTTGGGTGACGCTGGGCATCGAGAAGAGGAGCAAGCTCACTCGGGCATGGAGCTGGACGCGGTCAACCCGCGGGGCGCGCGTGCGGGCGGTTTGAGCAGGCAGCAGCGCTGCTCATCCTCCTCGGTTGAGGCCGAGGTGAAATGGGGCATGGCGGGCAGACTTGGCGTGGAGCAAGGAGGACCGGCGGGGACGCGGTCGAGGAGGAGGCCGACGTCGCGGAGGACGGTGGCATGGTCGGGCACAGAAGGGAGCTTGAGGAGGAGCTCGGGGAAGCGATAGCATTCCATGGCGGCGGAGGCAGTCGCGGTGGGCGGCGGGGGAGGAGCACGGCCGACGCGCTTGAGGGCCGGCACGGTGGCCTCCATGGCCGGCAGCCGTGCGGTTCGCGCAAGGTGAAGGGGCGCCATGAGATGGGGCCTGCGGAGGGGAGGAGGCACGGCGGAGCGGAGAGCTCGGGGCGCCGGCGGTGGCCTTGGGAAGGAGAAGAGGGGCTTAGCGCGGTGGTGCGAGGAGGAGGAAGAGGGGATCAGGGACGAGGAGCGGCGCTACTCTCTCCCTGTCTCTCTCTGACGGCGCACGCAGAGGAGGGAGGAAGGGATCGATGGGGGAGATGGGGATCGATGCAGGGAGGCTAGGGTTAAGAGCAGGTGTGGGAGGCTGGGCCTAGCAGATGGGCCTTAGGGAAAAATAGGATGGGCCGGCCTGGAGCAGCTCCATCTCTCTCTCTACCTCTTTTAAACATTCTAGCAGGAAACAAATAGAGAGAAGAAAAGAAAGAGAGGGTTAGGGAAAGATGTTGGACCCGCGGATAATTTCTCCAGACTCACAAAAATGTGCTTGTTCCGAGAAATAGAAAAGGCCATGATTGAAAGATTTGAATCAAACTCATTTGATTTAAATACAAATGATTTGAATAGGAAGTGAGGGTTGGGAAGGTCCAAAAATGTTCGGATTTTTGGTGGAGCTCTGGAATATGATGAAAGAATATATGGCAAGATTGGAGACCAAGAATTAAGATAACAAAGGCATTGGGATTATTTGCAAGTGTGTTATGGAGATTTCCAAATTAAGAAATATTTAATATAGCTCCCTAATATTGGGAGGATATGTTATAAAGAGAAGTCACCATGTGCATTTCCCTCGATTTAAATGGATCGAAGATCCATGCAATTTACTTAGTTGAGTTTTAAAAATTAAATGACATGATGGCATGATGACATGATGCAATGCAAAAATAAAAGAGCAAGCACAAATGAAACACACAGTGATCACAACAAAATTATGGAAGTCTTCTGAAGCGTCGGTCTCGGGGCGTTACATAAAGCGAGCATTAAGCGTGCGTGGAGTTGTATCGGTGGTCGATAGAACTTGAAGGGAATATAAATTCTACCTTTTAGCTCCTCGTTGAGTTCGACACTCTTATTTATCGAGAAAGGCTACAACTAATCCCCTATACTTGTGGGTTATCAAGACCTTTTTCTGGCGCCGTTGCCGGGGAGCAATAGCATGGGGTGAATATTCTCGTGTGTGCTTGTTTGCTTTATCACTAAGTAGAATTTATTTGCCGTTCTAAGTTTTTCTCTATCTTTAGTTATGGATAGGGAACATGAAATACCAAAAAATTAGGTGTACTTGCTACTCATGGAGATGGGGAACCTCCTAAAACCCTCGATGCTCACTGTGCGGAAAATATTAAACACTACTCTGATAATCCTAAGAAAACTCCATTCAACTTGATAATGGGAGACACGTTGGATCAACGTGAATACTCTAGGGATTATCGCTTGAATCAAAAGGGAAACTATTATGGGATCAAATTCATATGTTGCATTGGTATGCTTGGAATTTATGCCGGAGATATGAATATACTTGTTGCTCTAGGATGAAGGCTCCACACCTTTCCCTTTCATGTAAATTTTCTGATAATGAAACCTTGGCTTCTTATGCTAATGGTATATATGATTACTATGGTGTGGAACAAATAGAAGAATTTGTTGCTTTTAAGGGTGCTTATGAAATTGAATCTTTGTTTGTAAAGTGTGAAAATCTTGATGGTGCTATTTACAAACTTGAAATTTTTGCTATACTTAAATATTGCTATGAGAATTATGAATATAATGTTGATATTAATGAGTTTATTGAGAAAGTTTCTACTCTCCAAGAAGAGACTAATATTTTGCAGGAATATGTGGAAGAAGAAATTGATGACACTGTGATCTCATTAGATGAAAAAGATGAGGAGGAGAGCGAAGAACAATGGAAGGAAGAGCGGATTGATCACCCGTGCCCACCTTCTAATGAGAGTAACTCTTCAACCCATACTTTGTTTAATTTCCCTTCGTTCTTACCGAAGGATGAATGCTATGATCCCTTGAATTTGTTTGAAATATCCCTTTCTGATGAACTTGATGCTTGCTATGCTTTTGGCCATGATGCCAATAGGAATTATACTTATGGAGATGAACTTGCTATAGTTCTGTATGTTAAGAATGAAAATTGTTACTATTGCACCCACGCATGATAGTTCTATTATCTTTTTGAATTCTCCCAACTACACTATACCGGAGAAGTTCGCGCTTATTAAGGATTATATTGATGGGTTGAGTTTTACTACTACACATGATGATTTTGATGAATATAATATGAATGTGCTTGCTGCTCCTACTTGCAATTATTATGAGAGAGGAACTACATTTCCGCCTCTCTATGTTTTCAATCTGATAAAATTGCAAGAAACTGTTTATGCTATGTATCGGCCTTTACTATGTGTGCATGAATTGTTCTTTTATGAAATGCCGATGAACAGGAAGAAAGTTAGACTTCGTTGTAGCATGATATATGTTACTTTGTGCTCACTACTAAATTAGAAATCATTGTTAATTAAAATTGGCTTTGATATACCTTGGGATCCGGGTGGATCCATTACTTGAGCACTATATGTCTAGCTTAATGGCTTTAAAGAAAGCGCTGCTAGGGAGACAACCCGGAAGTTTTAGAGAGTCATTTATTTCTGTTGCGTGCTTTTATAAAGTTTAAAAATAAAGTGGGGAACCTAAAACTTTTTCAAAAAGAAAAGTGAAAATAAGAAAGACGAGCACCGTTGAAGTGGGGGAGCTCCTTGAAATTTGTTCATGCCCATGGAAACTTTGCAAACCTTGATTACAGAAATTTTTCAACAAAAATAATTATCCAATTGTACAAATCCATTGTATTATAAAAATAATGTGCCAATATTTTCCTTTAGGATGATTAGATTGCTTGTTTGGTATGTGTAGTGGAAAAACAAAAACTTTGGCTGTAGTGCGTGATTTTTCATTTTTTACTGGAACGTCGAATGTTTCTGAAAGTTTTACACAGTACTTCTATGCATATTGTTTATTTTATCCTAATTTTTCAGAACTTTTAGAGTTACAGAAGTATGGAAGATATTCAGATTGCTACAGACTGTCCTGTTTAAGATAGATTCTGTTTTTTATGCATTGTTTTGCTTGTTTTGATGAAACTACCGATTTTATCAGTGGTATAAGCCATGGAGAAGTTATAATACAGTAGCTACAATGCAACAATAAAATATGAATGAGTTTTCAACGGTACTTAAATTAGTGATTTTCTTTATTATACTAATAGATCTCACGAGGGTTTTGTTAAGTTTTGTGTGATTCAAGTTTTCATGTTTTGGGTAAGATCATGATGGATGAAGGAATAATGAGTGGAAAGAGACAAAGCTTGGGGATTCGCAAGACACCCCAAGGTAATATTCAAGTACTCCCAAGCAACTAAGCTTGGGGATGCCCCGGAAGGCATCCCCTCTTTCTTCTAACGACCATCGGTAATTTTACTTGGAGCTATATTTTTATTCGTCACATGATATGCGTAAATTCTTGGAGCGTCGTGTGCCTTTTATTTTTATTTTTAGTAACGCACCATGCTGGTATGAGATAGTCCTTCGTAAATTTATAGAAGGCTTCATGCACTTCACTTATATCTTTTGAGTATGACTTTACAGAATGCTTCATGTGCTTCACTTATATCATTTGAAGTTTGGATTGCCTGTTTCTCTACACATAAAAAACCGCCATTAGTAGAATGCTCTTTTGCTTCACTTATATTTGTTAGAGAGTGGGCATATCTTTTATAGAAAGAATTAAACTCTCTTGCTTCACTTATATCTATTTAGAGAGTCAACAGGAATTGGTCGTTCACATGGTTAGTCATTAAATCCTACATAAAACTTGGGGATCACTGAATATGATATGTTTGATTCCTTGCAATAGTTTTGCGATATAAAGATGGTGATATTAGAGTCATGCTAGTAAGTAATTGTGGATTGGTAGAAATACTTGTGTTAAGGTTTGTGATTCCCGAAGCATGCACGTATGGTAAACCGTTACGTGATGAAGTCGAAGCATGATTTATTTTTGAGTGTCTTCCTTATGAGTGGCAGTCGGGGATGAGCGATGGTCTTTTCCTACCAATCTATACCCCTAGGAGCATGCGTATTAGTACTTTGCTTCGATGGCTAATAAATTTTTGCAATAAGTATGTGAGTTCTTTATGACCAATTTTGAGTCCATAGATTATACGCACTCTCACCCTTCCACCACTGCTAGCATTTCTCGTGTCGCGCAACTTTCGCCGGTGCATTAAACCATCCTTATATATTTCTCAAAACAGCCACCATACCTACCTATCATGGCATTTCCATACCCATTCTGAGATATATTGCCATGCAACTTCCATCGTCATCATATACATGACTTGAGAGTTCATTGTCATATTGCTTTGCATGATCGTAAGATAGCTAGCATGATATTTACATAGCTTGTCTATTTTTTTTATATCTTTGCTGTGCTAGATCATTGCGCATCCTAGTACACTGCCAGAGGCATTCATACAGTCATCACGCATTAGTTTTATCGAGTTGTAATATCAAGTTGTAAGTAAATAAAAGTGTGATGATCATCATTTAGAGCATTGCCCTAGTGAGGAAAGAATGATGGAGGCTATGATTCCCTCACATCGGGATGAGACTTCAAACTTACAAAAATAAAAAGATCCCAAAGAGCCCAAAAAAAGAGGCCAAAGAGCCCAAAAAAATGAGAGAATAAGAGAGAGGGGGCAATCTTACTATCCTTTTACCACACTTGTGCTTTAGAGTAGCACCATGTTCTTCATATAGAGAGTCTCTTGAGTTATCACTTTCATATACTAGTGGGATTTTTCATTATAGAACTTGGCTTGTATATTCCGATGATGGGCTTCCTCAAAATGCCCGAGGTCTTCATGAGCAAGCAAGCTGGATGCACACCCACTTAGTTTTTAGTTTCAGCTTTCATACACTTATAGCTCTAGTGCATCTGTTGCATGGAAATCCCTACTCACGTGCATCGATATCGATTGATGGGCATCTCCATAGCTCATTTTATTTGCCTAGTTGATGTGAGACTTTCTCCTTTTTTGTCTTCTCCTCATAAGCACCTTCTAGTCCACCTATAGTGCTATATCCATGGCTCATGCTCACGTATTGCTTCAAAGTTGAAAAAGCTTGAGAACATTAAAAGTATGAAACAATTGCTTGGCGTGTCATCGGGGTTGTGCATGATGAAATACTTTGCATGGTGAAGATGGAGCATAGCTAGACTATATGATTTTGTAGGGATAACTTTCTTTTAGCCATGATATTTTGAGAAGACATGATTGCTTTATTAGTATGCTTGAAGTATTATTGTCTTTATTTCCAATTATAGACTATTGCTTTGAATCACTCGTGTCTTACTATTCATGCCATGATTAGATTATATGATCAAGATTATGCTAGGTAGCATTCCACATAAAAAATTATCTTTTTTATCATTTACCTACTCGAGGACGAGTAGGAATTAAGCTTGGGGATGCTGATACGTCTCCATCGTATCTATAATTTTTTATCGTTTCATGCCAATATTCTATAACTTTCATATACTTTTGGCAACTTTTTATACTATTTTTGGGACTAACATATTGGTCCAGTGCCTAGTGCCAGTTCATGCTTGTTATATGTTTTTTGTTTCGCAGAATATCCATACCAAACAAAGTCCAAACGCGATAAAACTTACGTAGATTTTTTAGGAATATATGTGATTTTGGTGAATTGGAATCAATGCAAGATGATGCCTTAGGGGCCCACAAGCCCTAGGGGGCGCCCCCTACCTAGGGCGCGCTTGGGAGGCTTGTGGCCACCCCGTAAGGTGGTTGGTGCCCTTCTTCGGCCGCAAGAAATCTAATATCCCGATAAAAATCGTGTTAAAATTTCAGCCCAATCGGAGTTACGGATCTCCGGAAATTTAAGAAACGGCGAAACGCCAGAATCTGAGAGCGCAAAAACAGAAGGAAATACACACACAGAGAGAGAGAGATAGAGAGAGAGATCCAATCTCGGAGGGGCTCCCGTCCCTCCGCCGCCATGGAGGCCAAGGACCAGAGGGGAAACCCTCCTCCCATGTAGGGGGGAGGTCAAGGAAGAAGGAGGGGGGCTCTCCCCCCTCTCTCCTGGTGGCTCCAGAACGCCACGGGGGCAATAATTGTGTGACGGCGATCTACACGAACACCTTCGTAATCTTCTCCAACATCTTCATCACCTTCCCTTATCTTATTCAGCGCTCCACTCTCCCGCAACCCATTGTACCCTCTACTTGAACATGGTGCTTTATGATTCATATTATTATCCAATGATGTGTTTCCATCTGATAACCCACAAGTATAGGGGATCGCAATAGTTTTTGAGGGTAGAGTATTCAACCAAAATTTATTGATTCGACATAAGGGGAGCCAAAGAATATTCTCAAGTATTAGCAGCTGAGTTGTCAATTCAACCACACCTGGATAACTTAATATCTGCAGCAAAGTATTTAGTAGCAAAGTAGTATGATAGTAACGGTAACGGTAGCAAAAGTAATATTTTTGGGTTTTGTAGTGATTGTAACAATAGCAGCGGAAAAGTAAATAAGCGGAGAACAATATGTGAAAAGCTTGTAGGCATTGGATCGGTGATGGAGAATTATGCCAGATGCGGTTCATCATGTAACAATCATAACATAGGGTGACATAGAACTAGCTCCAATTCATCAATGTAATGTAGGCATGTATTCCGAATATAGTCATACGTGCTTATGTAAAAGAACTTGCATGACATCTTTTGTCCTACCCTCCTGTGGAAGCGGGGTCCTAGCGGAAACTAAGGGATATTAAGGCCTCATTTTAATAGAGTACCAGACCAAAGCATTAACACATAGTGAATACATGAACTCCTCAAACTACGGTCATCACCGGGAGTGGTCTCGATTATTGTCACTTCGGGGTTGCCGGATCATAACACATAGTAGGTGACTATAGACTTGCAAGATAGGATCATGAACTCGCATATATTCATGAAAACATAATAGGTTCAGATCTGAAATCATGGCACTCGGGCCCTAGTGACAAGCATTAAGCATAGCAAAGTCATAGCAACATCAATCTCAGAACATAGTGGATACTAGGGATCAAACCCTAACAAAACTAACTCGATTACATGATAAATCTCATCCAACCCATCACCGTCCAGCAAGCCTACGATGGAATTACTCACGCATGGTGGTGAGCATCATGGAATTGGTGATGGAGGATGGTTGATGATGACGATGGCGGCGGATTCCCCTCTCCGGAGCCCCGAACGGACTCCAGACCAGCCCTCCCGAGAGAGTTTAGGGCTTGGCGGCGGCTCCATATCGTAAAACGGGATGAATCTTTCTCTCTGATTTTTTTCTCCCCGAACACGAATATATGGAGTTGGAGTTGAGGTCGGTGGAGCTCCAAGGGGCCCACGAGGCAGGGGGCGCGCCCAGGGGGCAGGCGCCCCCACCCTCGTGGAAAGGGCGTGGGCCCCCTGGCCTTGATTCTTTTGCCAATATTTTTATTATTTCCAAAAATAATCTCCGTGAAGTTTCAGGTTATTCCGAGAACTTTTGTTTCTGCACATAAATAACACCATGGCAATTCTGCTGAAAACAGCGTCAGTCCGGGTTAGTTCCATTCAAATCATGCAAGTTAGAGTCCAAAACAAGGGCAAAAGTGTTTGGAGAAGTAGATACGACGGAGACGTATCACCATCCTATGATGCTTGAGTAGATTTTTGTTGTCCTATCGGTGATTGGTGAATTGCTATGATTGGTTTAATTTGCTTGTTGTTAGGTTGCTGTCCTTTGGAGCCCATCATATGAGCGCGCGTGTGGATCACACCATAGGGTTAGTTGTATGTTGATAGGACTATGTATTGGAGGGCAAGGGTGACATCATAGAAATTGATGCATACGGGATTGAAGAGGGACCAATAGATATTAATGCTACGGTCGGGGTTTACCTTAATGAATGTTAGTAGTTGCGGATGCTTGTGAATAGTTCCAATCATAAGTGCATAGAATTCCAAGTAAGGGATGACATGCTAGCAGTGGCCTCTCCCACATAAAACTTGCTATCGGTCTATTAATGCTACGTGAGTCTATGAAGGGCTCCTCCCCCGAAGGATCCACGAAGAAGCAACCTTGTCTATCCCACCATGGCCATCGTCCACAAAGGACTTGCCTCACTCTGGTAGATCTTCACGAAGTAGGCGATCTCCTTACCCTTACAAACTTCTTGGTTCAACTCCACTTCTTGTCGGAGGCTGCCAAGCGACACCTAACCAATCTAGGAGACACCGCTCTCCAAAAGGGTAATAGACGGTGTGTTGATGATGAACTCATTGCTCTTGTGCTTCAAATGATATTCTCCCCCAAAACTCAACCGTCGGGACCCCGATTCTAAGTCACACCGATCTAGCATGTAACACCTCATATCACTTTGCGGCCTCACGCACGGTATTCCCACGGGTGTCGCCTTACCATGGCCCGGGACCGTTTGCGCCTTTTGGCTCACGTATATGATAGTGTCGCTAGCATCCATATGACAAAGAACCCGGGCCGACATGACTAGTCGTGAACCCAAAGTGGCACTAACTTATGGGAACAAGCATACATGAAACAACATCGAGCATGTCGGTCAGCAGCGTGTGAATCCGGGCTGTAGCAACTGGGCTAACAGGACTCCGGGAACCCGGGCTGTAGCAGGCTAGGCAGGACTCCGGATGTCACCGCGTGACATTTCCCCGAAGTGACAGACACAGGAACGAAGTGAATCACATGCCGGCCAGTCTTAGTGTTCCGGAGCAGTAGTGCTGGGCTAGCAGGACTCCGGTAAACCGGGCTGTAGCGGACTACCATGGCTCGGTGGAAGCACTAGACTACATTTCCCCATAAGAGAGGCTACCAAGGATAGACAACTAGGTTGTCGGATCCCACACATAGCAATACACGTTACACGTACGCATAACATGCAAGTATGTGCTGTACAACATGGCATCACAACATAACGCAAACTCATATAGATAAAAGGCCAAGAAGAGCCACATAACATTAAGTACAAACAGGGGTCACATGACCCATCATTCAGAGCACACAAGCAACGGAAGCATTACATGTCTGAGTACAGACAACTACAAAAGAAAAAGGCTGAGAAGCCTGACTATCTACAAGCCCCTCCCAAGGGTACAAGATCGCAGCTGAGGTACAAGCTACTCGTCGAAGTCCAAGCGGAACTACTAGTAAGACTGAAGTCTCCGCTGCAAAAACATAAATAAAGCAACATGAGTACAAAGGTACTCAGCAAGACTTACATCAGATCCTATCATACATGCATTTGTATCAAGAAGGTAGTGTGGGGTTTAGTTGCAGCAAGCCAGCTTTGACTCAGTGGCTATCCTGTTCTATGACTACGAGAAACTTCTTTGAGGTAAGAAGGCGCACACGGGTCCACTAATCACCACCTCAATACACCACTATGGATTCATTCCCGTCTCACTACGACAAGCCATCCATAGCACTCACACTTATCTTGAGCATTTTAGAGTATCCACTTCAAGTTGTCTATGTACCACGTAAGCATCCAAGAAGTCCATAACCGAGGACACGGCTATTCGAATAGATCATGATAACCCTGCAGGGGTGTACTGCTTCACACATGCTCTCGCCACTTACCGCCATGTACACGTCATGTACCTCAGCAACCTTCAAGCGGAAGCCTGGCGAGGGTGTCGGCCATGACCTGACTAACCACACAAGACTCTAGTCCAGGTTTATCGCCTATTCGGGTTCCATCCGCAAGGAGATCCTGCCGGGGTGTCGCTCACGGCCCCAAACTATGTGTGCAGGGTTCCCAAGCCCACCTCGCCGGATGGATCTACGCTTGGTACACCGTGCCACTTGTGCCTAGTCTGTCCCAAGCCCACCTGGCCGGGTGCCACTTGGTAGACTACTAACACTACCTACAAACACCAGAAACTAATTGCAACTCCTGGACAGAGATCAAGTTGGTTAATAAGTCGAGAGGGGCACTTAAGCATTCCAATGTGTGGTCGTAGCTAGTCATTAGACAACATACACAGAACTCAGTGCTTAAGGACGGTTCCAGTGAGACAACCCACCATGTACTCCTACATGGCCCCTCACCGCTACCTTTACCAAATCGTGTTCACTCACTTAACTCTCAGCACCAGAACATATCATAACACCCCAATTCATTCCCTATGAATCAGACCTGACACAACTCTAAGCAATAGCAGGCAAGGCATGGTAGGAACACAACATGGCTCAAACAACTCCTACACATGCTAGTGGGTTTCAACTATTTACTGTGGCAATGACAGGTCATGCAGAGGAATGGGTTCAACTACCGTAGCAGAAAGTAGCAGTTGAATCGTTGTTGTCCTAATGCAGTAAAAGAGAGCAGGAGCGAGAGAGTAGGATTGTATCAGAATGAACAAAGGGGGGTTGCTTGCCTGGTAGATCAACAGGGTGGCACTGCTCCTCAGATAGGTACTCTGGAACACTCTCCGGAGCAGGACCTATCGAGAAGGAACGATGTCGACAATCAAAACACAATCATATGCAACAATATGATGCATGAATATGGCATGAATATGTGATGTGTTTTGAGCCAATGCATTTAGCATTCAACTTGGAAGAGATCCATTTGAACCAAAGGTTCAAATGCAACTCTAATATAAGTCCCTTTAAATGCCATAAGTGTGTTTTCATATATATAGCATGTATAGGTTGGTTTTTCATGCATGAAAATGGTACAGATGGATAGATTGAATTTTTCTAATAATTTTTCATATATAACTTATTTCAATCTGAGTTACGGTTGAATTCCTATGAATTTTAGATGTTTTGGCTATTTTCTGGAATTTCCTGATTTAATTTAAATCCAGAAAATAAATAATTGCATCAGCATTGCGTCATGCTTGCGTCAGCAAGTCAATAGCGCTGACTGGGTCAAACCTGACGTGTGGGATCCACACGTCAGTGACACAGTGTTAAACAGGGGGGTTTACTAATCTAATTAAAAGATTAGGGCGCACTGGGCCCACATGTCAGTGTCAGGGGGTTAATCAGGCGGTGATTAGCTCTAAGCTAATCACCTGCCAGGCCGGACCCACGTGGCAGGGCTTAGGCGACGGGGGTCGCCGCCGCGACCACTGGCCACGGCGGAGTCCCCGCTGGAACCACGGGAGCGGCGGCTGGGGGCACCAGGAGGCGTTGCCGCCGCTCCCCGCGCATCCAGGGGAGCCAGCGAGACGGCTGCGGGGGCGGCCGGGAGGCTCGCCGCGAGCGGAGCTCGCGGGCGGCGGCCGTAGTCGGCCTCGGGCGGGATCGTGGCTGCAGCTTGCAAAGACAAAGGGGAGAGGGGGATTCGAGGTGGGAGCTCACGGGGAGTCCACAGAGGGAACGGCGGCTCGGGGGAGGCTCTGCAGGCCCGGGCGGACGGGCGGTGGAGATCCACGGCGGCCGGAGTTGAAGATGAGCGGCGGAGGCGGCGATACGGTGCGTCCAGTTTGCCTGGCTCGTCGACGGACGTAGAGACGTCGTGGCGGAGCTCTCGGGCGCGGAGAGAGGTCGAGGGGGAGGCGGTGGCTTGCGGCACGCAACCGAGCGGCGGTGACGGTGGCGTTCGGCCGTGCGCGAGAGAGAGCGAGGGGAAGAGGAAACGGGCACGGGAGAGAGCAAGAGAGGTGCGGGGCGGCGCGTGGCGTCGCGCGGGGCATCCAGGCGACGAGGGGGAGGACAGGCAGGCAGGTGGCGTGGCGGCACGGCCGTGCGCGCGCGCCGGCCACACGCTTGGTCGACTGGCGCCAGGGGGACGACGACACTGGTGTCCGGCTGGGCCGCAGGTAAGCACATGTAGGTTTTTTTCCATTTCTGTTTCTTTTCTATTTTTCTGACATTTGTTTGGTTTAATGAAAATAATAAACCATTTTGTTTTCTTATGCCAGTTTTGTAGGGGCTAGTCGTATTATTCTAGAACTCCTCAACAAAAGGCATAATTTTTGGACAATATATTATATATATAACAATATATATCCAAAGCAAATAATTACTGCATTAAATCCAAATGCCCAAAATAAATATTTATGAGCTCCTAAAAATATTGGTTTGATTTTTATCTCTGTCCAATATTTTCAGAGAGCAACATGAACATTTTCTTGGACCCTTTTGGAGCAATTTTTATCTGGGTCATTTCCAGAAATGATTCTGAGGGTTTCACAAATCCCCACTTCAAATTTAAATGGAATTTAAACATGATGCACACATGACTAGCTAGTCTAGGTCATACCAGAACTAGGGATGTGACAAGTCACCCCCACTTGAAAGAATCTCGTCCCGAGATTCACGGGTCGATGGAAAGTAGGTGGGGTACTCCAGTCGAAGACGATCTTCTCGCTCCCAAGTAGCTTCTCTCTCGAAATGATGAGACCACTGAACCTTGAGAAACTTGATGTTCTGACGTCGGGTGACACCCACTGCTTGATCAAGAATGCGAATAGGGTACTCTCGATATGTGAGGTTATCTTGGAGATCAAGCGTTTCATGGTCCACTCCGTGGATGGGATCCGAGAAGCAACGCCTGAGTAGAGAGACGTGGAAGACATCATGGACTCAAGAAAGATGTGGGGGTAGTTCCAACTGGTAGGCAACCTCTCCTCGTTTAGCGAGAATGCGAAAAGGACCAATGTAACGAGGAGCCAACTTGCCCTTGATACCGAAACGATGGGTACCCTTTAGAGGAGTAACCCGAAGGTAAGCCTTGTCGCCAACTTCATAAGCCACTTCCTTATGACGACGATCATACTGGCTCTTTTGACGGGACTGGGCTGTTTTCAAATTCTCACGAATGATGCGAACTTTTTCTTCTGCTTCCTGGATCATGTCTGGTCCAAAGAATTGTCTTTCACCGGTTTCTGACCAGTTCAAAGGTGTTCGACATCTTCGTCCATACAGAATCTCGAAAGGAGCTTTCTTAAGAATGGATTGATAGCTATTGTTATAAGCAAACTCGGCGAAAGGTAGGCATTTCTCCCAATCCATACCGAATGAGATAACGCAAGCTCTAAGCATGTCTTCGAGAATTTGGTTGACCCTTTCCACCTGACCACTTGATTGAGGGTGGAAAGCGGTACTGAAGGAAAGATGGGTGCTCATGGCAGTTTGGAAACTCTCCCAGAAATGAGAAGTGAAGAGACTACCACGGTCTGAATTGATCTCCACTGTAACACCATGAAGTGACACTATTCGAGAAATATATAAGTCAGCGAGCTGACTAGCAGTGATACTCTCTCGAACAGGTAGGAAGTGAGCCACTTTGGAAAGACGATCAATGACTACGAAGATAGCGTTATTCCCTTTCTTGGTCCTGGGAAAGCCAGTGATGAAGTCCATACCAACTTTATCCCATTTCCACTCAGGAATGGCTAAAGGTTGAAGGGTGCCAGCAGGCCTTTGATGCTCTGCCTTAACGCGACGACAAACGTCACAGTTAGCTATGAACTCAACAATTTCTCTCTTCATCCTAGTCCACCAGAACCTCTGGCGTAGGTCCTGATACATCTTAGTACTACCGGGATGAATCATGAGAGGGGATTCATGTGCCTCCTTAAGGATCAATTGTTGCAGATGTTGATTCTTGGGAACCACCAGACGGTTCTCGAAGAGAACAACACCTCGATCATCTATAGAGAGACATCCACCAACTCCCTTCTTAATGTTTCTCTTGATGCGGGTAACACGCCTATCAAACTTCTGGTCAGAAATGATCTGATCCTCAAGGGTAGGTTTCGCCACCAAGGTAGAAAGGAATCCTTGAGGAGCAATGTGAAGGTTAAGCTTATAGAATTCCTCATGGAGAAGTGGTTGGCCCTGCTGCAACAGAAGATTGTTGCAATAGGACTTACGACTTAGCGCATCAGCCATGACATTGCCCTTGCCTGGGGTGTAGGTAATCCCTAAGTCGTAATCTGAGATCAACTCCAACCAACGTCTTTGCCTAAGGTTCAAATCTGGTTGGGTGAAGATATACTTGAGACTCTGGTGATCGGTGTAAGTCTCGCAACGTTTACCAAGAAGGTAATGTCGCCATGTCTTAAGAGCATAGACTACGGCTGCGAGCTCTAGATCATGTGTAGGATAATTCTCCTCATGTGGATGCAACTGTCGAGATGCATAGGCAATCACATGACGATCCTGCACAAGAATGCAGCCTAGTCCCTGTCGTGAGGCGTCGCAGTAGATAACAAAGTCTTTAGTGAAATCCGGTGGCACAAGTATGGGGGCAGAAGTCAGGCGTCTTTTCAGTTCCTGAAAACTGTATTCACACTGTGGGGACCACTCAAACTTTTTATCCTTCTTGAGAAGTTCCGTGAGGGGTTTGGCTACTTTGGAGAAGTTTTCAACGAAACGACGACAATAACTGGCTAGACCAAGGAAACTCCTAACTTGTTTAACTGTTTCAGGTGGAGTCCAATCAAGAACGGCCTGAACTCTCTCAGGATTGACAGCAATGCCCTTACCAGAGATCACGTGGCCTAGGTAGGTTACTTCTGGCAACCAAAATTCGCACTTGGAGAACTTGGCATAAAGGCGGTGCTCTCTGAGTTTTTCTAGCACAAGTCTAAGATGTTCGGCATGCTCTTCCTCGTTCTTCGAGTAGATAAGGATATCATCGAGGTAAACCACGACGAACTTGTCTAAGTACTCCATGAAGATCGAGTTCATCAAGCGGGAGAAGGTAGCTGGAGCATTGGTTAGACCAAAGGAGACGGTGTACTCGTACTGGCCATAACGAGTGACAAAAGCCGTCTTAGGAATGTCCCCGTTTCTAATCTTGATTTGGTGGTAGCCTAACCTCAAATCCATCTTGGAAAAGACTGAGGATCCAGCGAGCTGATCATACAGGTCGTTGATCCTGGGGAGCGGATACTTGTTCTTTATCATGACCAAATTAACGGGACGATAATCTACAACCATCCGGTCCGTACCATCCTTCTTCTTGACGAAGAGAACGGGGCAAGCCCAAGGAGAAGAACTAGGATGGATGAAACCCTTTTGCAAGGATTCATCGAGTTGTTTCTTAAGCTCGGCTAGCTCTAAGGGTGCCATCTTGTAAGGTCTCCTAGAAATTGGGGCGGTTCCTGGGACAAGATCTATGACAAACTCTACATCCCTGTCAGGTGGAATACCTGGCAGTTCTTCTGGAAAGACATCCGGAAAGTCACGGACTACCGGGATATCCTCAAGGTCTGGAAGAGGGCTGGCATTAAGAGAATAAAGCTGACGCTTTGCAATTCTGGTGGAGACAGTGACTATCTTGCCAGATGGGTGTGTGAGCTGAACAGACCGGGTGTAACAATCAATCTTGGCATAATGAGCTTTCATCTAGTCCATACCCAAGATGATGTTAATATCTGAAGACTTGAGAGATATCAAGGAAGCTAGGAATACAAGTCTTTCAACATGTATTTCATTGCCATAACTTATCCAAGAAGTTTGCCATTTGGATCCAGGAGTTTGAATGAGTAGTGGGGAGGGCATATCATTAAATGACATGTCGTGCAAGCGGACATAACTTTCGTAAATGAAGGAATGAGACGCCCCAGTATCAAATAGAACCGAAGCTGGATGACAGTTTACAAGGAGTGTACCAAGAACGACATCTGGATCATCCTGAGCATCTTTAGCTGAGACGTGATGCACACGTCCACATTCAGTGGGAGCTGACTTGGTACTGATCATCTTGCGTGATGGCTTACCACGGCCAACAGACTTCTTGGGCTGGGGTGGAGCAACACGGGTCTGAGTGCAAATACGGGCGGTGTGTCCTGGCTCTCCGCACTTGTAACAAATCTTGGAGGTAGGAAGTGGACCCGCGTTGGCAGGCGGTCCACCAATAGGCCTGGGTGGAGCATACGGCTGAACTGGGTGAGGCGCCACATAAGATGGTCTCGGGGTATAACCGGGTGGAAGAGCAGAGTTCGGAATCCAAATCCGGCACTTCTGAGAACTAGAACCGGAGGAAGAACCCAAATCACGGGTGTGCTTACGAGACTCCTCGTAGGTGAGCTGAGCTGTCTCCGCATTAATGGCCTTGTTCACAAGAGCCTGGAATGTATTGCAATGGTGCATGTGGAGATCTCGACGCAACTTGGGGTTGAGACCCTTCCGGAACCTAGCCTGCTTCTTAGCGTCCGTGGACACTTCTTCTGTAGCATAGCGGGCGAGGTCCTCAAACTCTCTACTGTAAGCATCAACAGCCATCTTACCCTGGGTAAAACTACAGAACTCTTCTCTCTTGCGGTCAATGAGAGCCTGAGGAATGTGATGCTCGCGAAAAGCCTCAGCGAAATCCCTCCAGGTCTGGATCTGGCCAGCTGGAAGCATAGCCTCATAGTTCTGCCACCAAAGACTAGCAGGACCTTCCAGGTGATATGCAGCATAAGTGACCTTGTCACCTTCAGCTACGTTCACAGAACGCAGCTTGTGTGTGATACTACGGAGCCAGTCATCTGCATCGAGTGGTTCAATGGAATGATGGAAGGTAGGTGGTTTCAAACCAATGAAATCATAGATGGTCGCTGACTCTTTGCACTGAGGTGCGGTGTTCTCCTCGATACGTGCTAACAAGCGGTTAGACTCATGCTTGTTCCTCTCCATCTCTAACATAAACTCTGCCAACGAAGGCTGGTCGGGAGGATCCTCCTCATCCCTACCACCTCCATGGTTCAGGCAACGAGCAACATAACTTCGGTTAACTGACGACATCCTGAGAAGCGGAACCAAGGACGAGGTCAACAACAACTATAGGATGCAACATGTAGCATAAGGAAATTTAGTATCTCTCAAACTCCTAGGTCAAATCCGGCAGCATAACGGCAGTAAAATGCTCAAAATGAGACATTCTGCAAAAGGCGGGGTAGCACCATACTCAACATCGTCACTCAAGGTTCTGAGATATTACTAAACAGGCTACACCGGAGGTACTCGAACTGGGATATGACTCTGATCAACCAATCCTAAGAGACTACGGAGTAGTAACATGTGATCCTGATAGACGGAAGAGAAAGCCTAGTTCCTTAACCCCGTAGGAAAGATAGGATGACTCAGATCAGAAGGCATGAGGTAAAAGGAGTAAAAAGAGCCTTACGTTCCCTTCCACAATCAATTCCCTTATATAACTAAAGAATTTCTAGACTCAACTTCGACCAGGTTGGCTTGGAAATCCTACAGGCAGTCAGGCTCTGATACCAAAGCTGTCGGGACCCCGATTCTAAGTCACACCGATCTAGCATGTAACACCTCATATCACTTTGCGGCCTCACGCACGGTATTCCCACGGGTGTCGCCTTACCATGGCCCGGGACCGTTTGCGCCTTTTGGCTCACGTATATGATAGTGTTGCTAGCATCCATATGACAAAGAACCCGGGCCGACATGACTAGTCATGAACCCAAAGTGGCACTAACTTACGGGAACATGCATACATGAAACAACATCGAGCATGTCGGTCAGCAGCGTGTGAATCCGGGCTGTAGCAACTGGGCTAACAGGACTCCGGGAACCCAGGCTGTAGCAGGCTAGGCAGGACTCCGGATGTCACCGCGTGACATTTCCCCGAAGTGACAGACACAGGAACGAAGTGAATCACATGCCGGCCAGTCTTAGTGTTCCGGAGCAGTAGTGCTGGGCTAGCAGGACTCCGGTAAACCGGGCTGTAGCGGACTACCATGGCTCGGTGGAAGCACTAGACTACATTTCCCCATAAGAGAGGCTACCAAGGATAGACAACTAGGTTGTCGGATCCCACACATAGCAATACACGTTACACATACGCATAACATGCAAGTATGTGCTGTACAACATGGCATCACAACATAACGCAAACTCATATAGATAAAGGGCTCAGAAGAGCCACATAGCATTAAGTACAAACAGGGGTCACATGACCCATCATTCAGAGCACACAAGCAACGGAAGCATTACATGTCTGAGTACAGACAACTACAAAAGAAAAAGGCTGAGAAGCCTGACTATCTACAAGCTCCTCCCAAGGGTACAAGATCGCAGCTGAGGTACAAGCTACTCGTCGAAGTCCAAGCGGAACTACTAGTAAGACTGAAGTCTCCGCTGCAAAAACATAAATAAAGCAACATGAGTACAAAGGTACTTAGCAAGACTTACATCAGATCCTATCATACATGCATTTGTATCAAGAAGGTAGTGTGGGGTTTAGTTGCAGCAAGCCAGCTTTGACTCAGTGGCTATCCTGTTCTACGACTACGAGAAACTTCTTTGAGGTAAGAAGGCGCACACGAGTCCACTAATCACCACCTCAATACACCACTATGGATTCATTCCCGTCTCACTACGAGAAGCCATCCATAGCACTCACACTTATCTTGAGCATTTTAGAGTATCCACTTCAAGTTGTCTATGTACCACGTAAGCATCCAAGAAGTCCATAACCGAGGACACGGCTATTCGAATAGATCATGATAACCCTGCAGAGGTGTACTGCTTCACACACGCTCTCGCCACTTACCGCCATGTACACGTCATGTACCTCGGCAACCTTCAAGCGGAAGCCTGGCGAGGGTGTCGGCCATGACCTGACTAACCACACAAGACTCTAGTCCAGGTTTATCGCCTATTCGGGTTCCATCCGCAAGGAGATCCGGCCGGGGTGTCGCTCACGGCCCCAAACGATGTGTGCAGGGTTCCCAAGCCCACCTCGCCGGATGGATCTACGCTTGGTACACCGTGCCACTTGTGCCTAGTCTGTCCCAAGCCCACCTGGCCGAGTGCCACTTGGTAGACTTCTAACACTACCTACAAACACCAGAAACTAATTGCAACTCCTGGACAGAGATCAAGTTGGTTAATAAGTCGAGAGGGGCACTTAAGCATTCCAATGTGTGGTAGTAGCTAGTCATTGGACAACATACACAGAACTCAGTGCTGAAGGACGGTTCCAGTAAGACAACCCACCATGTACTCCTACATGGCCTCTCACCGCTACCTTTACCAAATCGTGTTCACTCACTTAACTCTCAGCACCAGAACATATCGTAACACTCCAATTCATTCCCTATGAATCAGACCTGACACAACTCTAAGCAATAGCAGGCAAGGCATGGTATGAACACAACATGGCTCAAACAACTCCTACACATGCTAGTGGGTTTCAACTATTTACTGTGGCAATGACAGGTCATGCAGAGGAATGGGTTCAACTACCGCAGCATAAAGTAGCAGTTGAATTGTTGTTGTCCTAATGCAGTAAAAGAGAGCAGGTGCGAGAGAGTAGGATTGTATTGGAATGAACAAAGGGGGGTTGCTTGCCTGGTAGATCAACAGGGTGGCACTGCTCCTCAGACAGGTACTCTGGAACACTCTCCGGAGCAGGACCTATCGAGGAGGAACGGTGTCGACAATCAAAACACAATCATATGCAACAATATGATGCATGAATATGGCATGAATATGGCATGAATATGTGATGTGTTTTGAGCCAATGCATTTAGCATTCAACTTGGAAGAGATCCATTTGAACCAAAGGTTCAAATGCAACTCTAATATAAGTCCCTTTAAATGCCATAAGTGTGTTTTCATATATACAGCATGTATAGGTTGGTTTATCATGCATGAAAATGGTACAGATGGATAGATTGAATTTTTCTGATAATTTTTCATATATAACTTATTTCAATCTGAGTTACGGTTGAATTCCTATGAATTTTAGAAGTTTTGGCTATTTTCTGGAATTTCCTGATTTAATTTAAATCCAAAAAATAAATAAATGCATCAGCATTGCGTCATGCTTGCGTCAGCAAGTCAACAGCGCTGACTGGGACAAACCTGACGTGTGGGATCCACACGTCAGTGACACAGTGTTAAACAGTGGGGTTGACTAATCTAATTAAAAGATTAGGGCGCACTGGGCCCACATGTCAGTGTCAGGGGGATTAATCAGGAGGTGATTAGCGCTAAGCTAATCACCTGCCAGGCCGGACCCACGTGGCAGGGCTCAGGCGACGGGGCTCGTCGCCGGCGACCACTAGCCACGGCGGAGTCCCCGCTGGAAGCCACGGGAGCGGCGGCTGGGGGCACCAGGAGGTTGTCCGCGCTCCCGCGCATCCAGGGGAGCCAGCGAGAGGCTGCGGGGGCGGCGGAGCTCGCCAGAGCGGAGCTCGCGGCAGCGGCCGGAGTTCGGCCTCGGGCGGGATCGTGGCTGCAGCTTGCAAAAGACAAAGGGGAGAGGGGGATTCGAGGTGGGAGCTCACGGGGAGTCCAGCAGAGGAAACGGCGGCTCGGGGGAGGCTCTGCAGGCGGCGGACGGGCGGTGGAGATCCATGGCGGCCGGAGTTGAAGATGACGGCTGAGGCGGCGATACGGTGCGTCCCCAGTTGCCTGGCTCGTTGAGGACGTAGAAGACGTCGTGGCGGAGCTCTCGGGCGCGGAGAGAGGTCGAGGGGGAAGCGGTGGCTGCGGCAGCAGCGAGCGGCGGCGACGGTGGCGTTCGGCCGTGCGCGAGAGAGAGCGAGGGGAAGAGGAAACGGGCACGGGAGAGAGCAAGAGAGGTGCGGGGCGGCGCGTGGCGTCGCGCGGGGCATCCAGGCGACGAGGGGGAGGACAGGCAGGCAGGTGGCGTGGCGGCACGGCCGTGCGCGCGCGCCGGCCACACGCCTGGCCGACTGGCGCCAGGAGGATGACGGCGCTGGCGGGCTGGTCCAGCTGGGCCGCAGGTAAGCACAGGTAGATTTTTTTCCATTTCTGTTTCTTTTCTATTTTTCTGACATTTGTTTGGTTTAATGAAAATAATAAACCATTTTATTTTCTTATGCCAGTTTTGTAGGGGCTAGTCGTATTATTCTAGAACTCCTCAACAAAAGGCATAATTTTTGGACAATATTATATATATATATATAACAATATATATCCAAAGCAAGTAATTACTGCATTAAATCCAAATGCCCAAAATAAATATTTATGAGCTCCTAAAAATATTGGTTTGATTTTTATCTCTGTCCAATATTTTCAGAGAGCAACATGAATATTTTCTTGGACCCTTTTGGAGCAACTTTTATCTGGGTCATTTCCAGAAATGATTCTGAGGGTTTCACAAATCCCCACTTCAAATTTAAATGGAATTTAAACATGATGCACACATGACTAGCTAGTCTAGGTCATACCAGAACTAGGGATGTGACATCAACTCTCTCTCACAGATTTGGCCATGGTGGAAGATGGATTTGAGTGGAAAGCAACTTGGGGAAGGCTAGAAATCAATGTTCAAATGGTAGGACTGGAAACTCTTGATCTCAACACATGATTAGATGGTTATCTCTTCAAAAATGAATGGTGGAAGTGTACGCAAGTTCTGATGGCTCTCCTCAATGAGGAAGAAGGGGTAGAGCACTACAGGAAACAGCTACTTTGCCGTCTGCCATGGCGGACGGCAAAGGCTCGAAAGGCGGACGGCAAAGACCTTTGCCATCAGCCGCGGACGGCAAAAGGCTCCGGCAAAGAAGGCTACGGTAAAAGCTGCTTTGCCGTCTGCTTCCTGGCGGTGGACGGCAAAGGCTCTTTGCCGTCTGCGGCGGACGGCGAAGAGGGCGGATGGCAATATTTGCGCTGTCAGTCCGTTAAGTGGCTAAAGGCAGACCTTTGCCGTCCGCCGCAGACGGCAAAGAGCCTTTGGTCTTTGCCGTCCGCCTTATGATGTCATCTACACGTCACTAGATGGCAGGTTCTTTGCCGTCTGCCACTGATGGCAAAGTGCAGGTTCTTTGCCGTCTGCCACGGACGGCAAAGTCTTTGCCGTCTGCCACTGTAGGCAAACTGACCAAATGGGTCAGCTCCCAGGAAGCACAGTTGGCTGCCACGTGGCTTCTTTGCCGTCCGCGGCAGACGGCAAAGAGCTCTTTGCCGTCGGTGGCAGACGGCAAAGAGCTTGCATATTGTCAGTTTTTCTGTTTTTTATTAAATCCCACAATTTGCAGCACATATCACATATATAAGTTTCATATCCAGCACATATCCAACACATATCTAGCACATAAGTTTCATATCACATATCACATCAGTTTCATCCATACACATTGTTCATACATAAGGAAGTTCCATCCATACACATTGTTCCATCCATATATATATTACAATGCAAAGTGTCATGAAGATAGCAAGCTAGATACAATGCAAAGTTTCATCAAAGGAAAAGCAAGCACTCCATCATAGCAAGCTAGCTTCCATCAAGTGAATGAAATCTGCAAAATGGTAAATAAGAAAGTTAGAAATAGGTGACTAGAACAAGAAGAAGACTAGAACAAGAAGTATATGTCATTTATGAGCTAACTTAGGTGAAATGGATCATATATGAGCTAACTAAGTTGAAATGGGTTGTTTATGAGCTAACTTAGTTGAAATGGATCATTTATGAGCTAACTTAGTTGAAATGGGTCGTTTATGAGCTAACTAAGGTGAAGGGCATCGTTTTTGAGCTAAGTAAGGTGAAATGGGTCATTTTGGAGCTAACCTAGTTGAAATGGATCGTTTTTGAGCTAACTTAGTTGAAATGGATCGTTTTTGAGGTAACTAAGGTGAAATGGATCGTTTTTAGCTCACTTAGGTCAAATGGATCGTTTTTGAGCTAACTTAGTTGAAATGGATAGTTTTTGAGCTAACTTTGTTGAAATGGATCATTTTTGAGCTAATTTAGTTGAAATGGATCATTTTTGAGCTAACTTAGGTGAAATGGATCATTTATGAGCTAATTTAGTTGAAATGGATCTTTTTGAGCTAACTTAGGTGAAATGGGTCGTTTATGAGCTAACCTAGGTGAAATGGGTCGTTTATGAGCTAACCTAGGTGAAATGGGTCGTTTATGAGCTAACCTAGGTGAAATGGGTCGTTTATGAGTTAACCTAGGTGAAATGGGTCGTTTATGAGCTAATTATGCAATTTTTGACATAAGTAAGCTAAGTACATATCCTTTTAGAGCTAACTTGGGTAAAATGGATGGTTTATGAGGTCAGTAAGCTTATTAAGTCATTTTGGAGGAAAAGAAGCTAACTCTAGGTCATTATGGTAAGCATATTGGAGGAAATAAAGCTAAGTCTAGGTCTTTATGCATTTGTTAAGCAAAACACTAGAGAAACTTACCGTGATCAGGGAGGTGTAGGAGCGGGCTGGCTAGTGCCGGTAGCTGGAGAAGGATCATGCGATGCGTTTCTGGAGTTAAGCTGCACCAAAGATCATTTCCAATGTCTCGTTAGCATTATGACACTCAAATGTTAAGACTAGCAAGTAATGTCCATTCAAATTAAACTCACCGTGGTCCCAGGAGCAATCACTGGCATCGGCGGAGCGGTCTGACCGGTCTTCTCGCACACAGACTGCACATTTGGTTTTGACGACTCAGTCATACTAGTTAGTAATGAGACAAACACTACATGAATGTTTTGGCTAATCTGCAGAAGAAACTTACCACAAGGAGCTCGTACATGGCCCTTGCCTGCATGTCATTCCGTGCCCTCTCCTCCTCCATCATCTTTGTCGTCCTCTCCTCCAACTCCCGCTGCCTCTCCGCCGCCTCCGCCAGAAGTTTCTCCGTTCTATCTCTCTCACTCTGTATAGCAGCCTGCAACACCACTCACATGACCATTTGTAATCATTGATGGAAGCGCACACAATGTAATGGAGAAAGATAGCTGAGTACGTATCACTAACCTTGATGGCGAGTTGCACTGGCCGTGCACGAGGCCTTATCTCAGGAGCGGAGCTCGACTGGCGCGCCTTGATCTCCGGGAGAGTGCTAGGACAACGGATAAGTCCATCTCCAATGGCTATGGAGCCATGGGACCTCCCGCCACCAGATATCATCACCAGCTCTGGATCAATGGGACCCTGGCTCGGGTTAAAGTCCTCCCCTTTCCTCGCCTTCCCCTCATCTCTATATCTCACGAGCTTGTTGTGGGAGGAGATGTTGGTGAAGTTGTTTGCATCATCGAGGTCAGACTGAGAGAAAGCCTTGACTTTCTTGTAAGAGCCAGTGTGGGCCATGGCATACAGGTCGTACACCTCTGGCACCTTATCCGCCTTATTGTGGCGTGCCTGAAGGAGAGAAACAATGAAAATTAGTAATTAAAGGGCTCAAGCTAGCATGATGAATGAATTGCATGAATCATGAAGCAAACCACATACCCAGTTGCGCCCGAACTGATATAAGTTGGAGCTGCCTTGATGGTGTGGCACACCTTCCATTTGGGCATGTTTGTCCTTGGCCTGGTTGTGGAGGGCTAGCCATTCTTGTGAGCACCACTCATCGACCAACACCTCCCAACAATCCATCCGATCCGCACACCATCTCGGAGGCGCCTAAGTTAGCAAATAGAAACCTGAGCGCTACGGCTATGAATTACTAAATGAAGGAACTTAAGTAGAAGGCCTTAAGAATTACCTTCATGTACTGCTCCTTACTCAGGAACTTATCGCGGCACGCCGGCTTGGGCTTCTTGATACCACGCAAGGCGTAGTAGTCTCGAACAGCCTGCACCCGAGCCTCGTGCCGTAAGTTCTGGAGTAGGCGCTTGCAGACGTTCTGGATAACATTTGCGCACTCCTCCTCGTATCCCTCCTCACACCTGTAGAATGTCTGCAATCAAATGAGACAATATTGATTAGTACAATTAATAACTAGCTAGTTGAAGATTTTGAAATGTGTAAAGGAGAAATTACCCAGAACGTCCTGATCACCATGACACGACACCGTCGATAATGACATCCGGCGGGGCCGGGGCAGCCACGTAGTGCTCCCAGCTCAACCCAAGCTCTGGAAGCCGACCCTCACCAGGCAACGTGACAAACCCCGGGAAGTTTTGCCGGCAAAGAACTCCAAGGACGGAGTTGGGCCGGCGGACACTATGATGGTGGTCCCAACCCCTGCAGCATGACAAGGCCAACGCATTAGTTATTTGAAGAAACGTGAATGCAGAAGGTACAAAAATATTAAATGCACTTACGTACCTCTCCCCATCAGGGAAGATCAACCACCTCTGCTCGCGGGTCGCCGACACGGACGGGAGCCGTGTAGCACCACACTGGGAGATGGTGCCACCCTCCTCCTCAAGATTAGTCGGCTCCCCGCCATCATCAGCATGGCCACTCGGCTCCTCGGGCTGATCCGGCCAGGTACCCCATCCGGACGTGTGCTCCTCCGGGGTCTCGTGGGCCAAACTCTCGTGGGCCGAAGGCCAGTCGACCCGAGGCTCGTGGGCCCAAGACCCGTGGACTGGAGGCTCGTGGACCGGAGTCCGTGTAGCCTCCTCCTCGGACGAGTCCACCCTAGCAGTCACGTGCTCGGGTGAAACAGCTGGGGGTGGCGGCGAGGAAGGCTCCCTAGCAGTCACCCTACCTCCTCTCCCGCGACCACGTGCCCCACCTCCTCTCTTCCTACCTCGTCCCCTGCTAGGCACCGCGGTGGACGAAGAAGGGCCCGGCGGTGTGGACATACTGTCCAGCAACGCTCGGCGAAGAGGTACGTCTGGAATCGAAGACCTCAGACCACGCGCCGAGGAAGAAGGGGCCTTGGCGCGCTCCCGACCAGCGCCCACCATCTTTCAACAACTGAGCCTTCAGAGCCATTACTTGTGAGATGGCATCCAACTGACAAAGCTCAGTGTGCTCATGGAGCGGACGTTTTGAAGACTCCAACATTTCATTGAAGGCCTTTGCAGATTCCTCCATCTCCTCGTCCGAATCCCGAGCATCATCAAAGTCTTGCACCATGTTTTCCATACCGGTACCATGCTCGTCGGTGCGACGACGATCCACCTCAGCTCGGTCACGTTGGGCAGACTCACCATGAAATGTCCACACCGTATAATCGGGCGTAAAACCACTCTTCTGCAGGTGTTTGCCCATTTCAGCCTCTGTCCTCTTTTCCCAATTGCCGCACCGTAAACAGGGGCACCAGGTTTTCCTCTGGCCATTTGCAAATGCGGCTCGCACAAACCCCTTGGTTTTTGTGAACCATTCAGTGCTCCATTTGTTCTGACCAGTGTGACCGGTGTACATCCACGCACGATCACTCATCTTGACTTTCAGAGCTACTAGACACACAACAAATATATATATATAATTCACCATGTATGTATTCATCAGTTGATCTACTTTGTCAATTTTATTACGTCCATGCAACCTACACTCTAATAGGTAATGATAGGTCCTAATCCCACCCGAGTATGTTTAGATTGGGTTCATTTCCCATGCTATGCCCCGGATCCTACGCAAAATTTCGGCAGCACCTCCCCGCTGTTCTCCTGATACACGTCTCTGCAATAAACAGAGAGGATGTGTACCCGGAGAACAACAGGGGAGGCACTGACGAAATTTATGCGTCGGATCCGGAGCAAAGCATATGGGAAAACGAACCCAATCTAAACATACTCGGGCTGTCCATGGATAGCGTTGGACAATTCGAAAGAATCAAGGTTATAAATATGCAAATGCATGCATATTTATAACTATGACGCTTTCGAACGGGAGACACATATTGGTTACGCATACTGATGATTCAAGACACATATATATCTAGCTATCAAGTTTCATCGGAATAGATCAAATAATTAATGGGGGAGGAGGACATGTCATTTGTGCTCACCCACGAACGAAGGGGCAGAGCTCGTCAAACGCACGGCGAGGTCGTCGAACACCAAACCTCGCAGCGATGAAACAACTGCACATTTAAAACTACCCGATCAACACAATTATATATGATGTTTTTCATAACAAAATCGAAAGATATATGACCTAACTAATAATTCACAAATATATGACCCCGTCGGCTTCTGGAGGGCCAAAGAACACCTTTTCGGGGTCGGGGTCTCGGGGTCGGGGTGTCGGTCGGGGTGCCGGGTCGGGGTCGGGGTGCCGTGTCGGTGTCGGGGTCGGGGTGTCGGGTCAGGCTCGGGGTCGGGGTCGAGGTCGGGGTCGGGGTCGGGGTCTCGGGGTCGGGGTGTCGGGTCGGGGTGCCGGGTCGGGGTCGGGGTGCCGTGTCGGTGTCGGGGTCGGGGTGTCGGGTCAGGCTCGGGGTCGGGGTCGAGGTCGGGGTCGGGGTCGGGGTCTCGGGCGGGGTGTCGGGGTGTCGTGTCGGGGTCGGGTGTCGTGTCGGTCCGGGTGCGTGTCGGGGTCGGGGTGTCGTGTCGGTCTCGGGGTGCCGTGTCGGGGTCGGGGTCTCGGGGGTCGGGGTGTCGGGTCGGGGTGCCGGGTCGGGGTCGGGGTGCCGTGTCGGGGTCGGGGTGTCGGGTCAGGCTCGGGGTCGGGGTGTCGGGGTCGGGGTCGGGGTCTCGGGGTCGGGGTGTCGGGGGTGTCGTGTCGGGGGTCGGGGTGTCGTGTCGGTGTCGGGGGTCGGGGTGCCGGGTCGGGGTCGGGGTGCCGTGTCGGTGTCGGGGTCGGGGTGTCGGGTCAGGCTCGGGGTCGGGGTGTCGGGGTCGGGGTCGGGGTCGGGGTCTCGGGGTCGGGGTGTCGGGGGTGTCGTGTCGGGGGTCGGGGTGTCGTGTCGGTGTCGGGGGTCGGGGTGCCGGGTCGGGATCGGGGTGCCGTGTCGGTGTCGGGGTCGGGGTGTCGGGTCAGGCTCGGGGTCGGGGTGTCGGGGTCGGGGTCGGGGTCGGGGTCTCGGGGTCGGGGTGTCGGGGGTGTCGTGTCGGGGGTCGGGGTGTCGTGTCGGTGTCGGGGGTCCGGGTGCCGGGTCGGGGTCGGGGTGCCGTGTCGGTGTCGGGGTCGGGGTGTCGGGTCAGGCTCGGGGTCGGGGTGTCGGGGTCGGGGTCGGGGTCGGGTTCTCGGGGTCAGGGTGTCGGGGGTGTCGTGTCGGGGGTCGGGGTGTCGTGTAGGTGTCGGGGTGCCGTGTCGGTGTCGGGGTGCCGTGTCGGGGTCGGGGTGCTGTTTTGGGGTCGGGGCTTCGGGGTGTCTCCTCCTCCTCCTCCTCCTCTTCTTCTTCTTCTTCTTCTTCTTCTTCTTCTTCTTCTTCTTCTTCTTCTTCTTCTTCTTCTTCTTCTTTCTCCTCCTCCTCCTCCTCCTCCTCTTCTTCTTCTTCTTCTTCTTCTTCTTCTTCTTCTTCTTCTTCTTCTTCTTCTTCTTCTTCTTCTTCTTCTTCTTCTTCTTCTTCTTCTTCTTCGCCTCCTCCTCCTCCTCCTCCTCATCTTCTTCTTCTTCTTCTTCTTCTTCTTCCCCTTCTACTTAACCTAAACCTAAACTAACCTAAACTAAAAACCTAAACTAATTAAAACTAAACTATTTAAACTAATTAAACCTAAACTTAAACAGAAAAAAAACAAAAAAATAGAAAAAAAACAGAAAAAAGGAGGAGGGGCTCACTGTGGGGGAGGGCCGGGGCGGGGCCGGCGACGGAGGGCCGGGGCGGGCGGTGGAGGAGGCGGGGCCGCGGGGGCCCGGCCGGCGGGGGGCCGGGGCGGGGCGGTGGAGGAGGCGGGGCGGCGGGGGGCCGGGGCGGCGGGGGGGATTGGGGGCGGGGGGCCGGGGCGGGGCAGTGGAGGAGGCGGCGGGGGGCGCGGGGCGGCGGGGGGCTAGGACGGCGGGGCGGCGGGGGCGATGGGGCGGCGGCGCGCGGCGGGCGGCGGCGGCGGTGGGGGGGGCGACGGGGCGGCGGGGCGGCGGGGAGCCGGGGCGGCGGGGGCGATGGGGCGGCGGCGCGCGGCGGGCGGCGGCGGCGGCGGCGGGGTGGGAGGAGAAGGGCGAGGCGAGGACGAAGTGAGTAACGGGCGGGGGGTACCTGCCGTTAGGCAAGTGCCCTCTTTGCCGTCCGCCAGCCTTTGCCGTCCGCCTTTCTGCCTCTTAGCCGTCCGCTAGCGGACGGCAAAGAGGTGGGCCGTTAGGATTTTTTCAAACGAGCGGGGGGTGGGGGCCACCACACTCTTTGCCGTCCGCCAGCGGACGGCAAAGATTCTTTGTCGTCCGCTGGCAGACGGCAAAGAGCTGGCAGATGGCAAAGAGCTTCTTTGCCGTCAGCCTTTTCTTTGCCGTCTGTTTATGTGTAGCTGATGGCAAAGAGCTTCTTTGCCGTCAGCTAGCAGACGGCAAAGATCTGGCAGATGGCAAATTAGCTGATTCCAGTAGTGGAGGGGTATATATAGCCTCCACACAAAATCCAACCATTACACACTTTTGACCCAAGTCGGTGGCACCGATCCGAAATCTCGGTGGCACTGACCTGTGTAAATATATGAACATTAGGTATCTCGGTGAGACCGACGGGAAGAACCCGGAGGTATCGATGTGCAAGGGCTTACGGCAAACCTCGTCTCAGTGGCACCGATTGCATCATCTTGGTGGGACTGAAGTGAAGCAATTAGGCAATAGAGAGGTAGTCAAGCCATCTCGGTGGTACCAATTGCAATTCTCGATGGGACCAAATGATTGCAACTAGCAACAGAGAGCTGGAAAGGCCATCTCGGTGAGACCGAGATCCATATTAGTGGATCTGATTTGTTAGGGTTTGGCAGTGGCTAAGTCCAGATGAACTCAGTGGCTCCGGATAGGAAATTTCGGTGGGCCGAGTTGGAATGTAGGGTTTGGACATATTTGGATGGAGAAAGTGCTCGAGGATTTTGGAACAATATCATTAAGCACTTGGGCAAAAATATCATTAAGCAACACCTCATCCCCTTTTAATAGTATTAGCTTTCCTATGGACTCAATGTGATCTTGGATCACTTAACCAAAAATGTAGAGTCTTGAGCTTTTGCCAATCCATTTCCTTAGCATTTTGAGGTGTCCAGAATTACTAGTCCTTGCCATGCCAATCATTGAACATCCTGAAATATTTATCTTAAATGGACATTAGTTCAATGAGATATATGTTTTTTATGAATTACCAAAACCACCCGGGGATTAGTTGCACTTTCCATCTCCCCCTTTTTGGTAATTGATGACAACATATATATGAAAGCTTCGACAAATGATAAAATGATTAAAATATATCATCGCTTTGTGAAGTATGTGATAAGCAAGAGCTCCCTAAATTTGTGCATTATTTAAAAATCTGCGTTTGAATGCAAATGCACAATCGATTAGGATCGTGGGTCACTCTTCCATCTCACATACAACTTGGTGGAGCGCACAAAATGACATGAATGGAATAGTAAGGACGCATCACCAAAAACATAAGTGAATGATTATACACAAATAATGGTTAAGGATAGGCATTAATTATCACATGAAGAATAGTATGATCAATCACACATAACCAAAGTATGTAACACACATAACGAGCAAAGTAGCATGGATCAAATAGAAATAGTCACAGAAACTCTCAAGAAAAACAGCGAGCAAAAGAGAGACACTCTCTCTTGAAGCCTAATGATCTATGCAAATTTGCCCCCTTTGGCAAGAAGTACCAAAAAGTTCGAATAGGTATAGAGCTATACTTCTCTCTAGGCACGGTTTTTCCTTGAAGAGGAAAGGGTGGTGCAGCAAGGAAGAGATAAGTATTTCCTGAGTTAAGAACCAACGTATCAATCCAGTAGGAGGAACACACAAGTCTCCAATGATAGCACCTGCACAAACAAACAAACACTTGCACCCAATGCGATAAAGGGGTTGTCAATCCCTTCAGGTTACTTGCAAGGATGAGATCTGATAGAGATAGGTATAAAAGATAAATAAAAGTGAAAAATAAAGTAAAGGTAAATAAGTCGTAGCAAGGTAATTTTGTTTCTTTGTTTTTTATAGATCTGAAAATAATATGATAAGAATAGACCCCGGGGCCATAGTTTTCACTAGAGGCTTCTCTTTTGAAAGAACGCATATGGTGGGTAAACAAGTTACTGATACGTCTCCGTCGTATCTACTTTTTCAAACACTTTTGCCCTTGTTTTGGACTCTAACTTGCATGATTTGAATGGAACTAACCCGGACTGACGCTGTTTTCAGCAGAATTGCCATGGTGTAATTTATGTGCAGAAACAGAAGTTCTCGGAATGACCTGAAACTCCACATAACTTATTTTTGGAAAATATTAAAAATACTGGAAGAGGAATCCACGTCAGGGGGACTCCACCTGTCCACGAGGGTGGGGGGCGCGACTGCCCCTGGGCGCGCCCCCTGCCTCGTGGGCCGCCTGACGCTCCACCGACCTCAACTCCAACTCCATATATTCGTGTTCGGGGAGAAAAATCAAAGAGAAGGATTCATCGCGTTTTACGATACGGAGCCGCCGCCAAGCCCTAAAACCTCTCGGGAGGGCTGATCTGGAGTCCGTTCGGGGCTCCGGAGAGGGGAATCCGTCGCCATCGTCATCATCAACCATCCTCCATCACCAATTTCCTGATGCTCACCGCCGTGCGTGAGTAATGCCATTGTAGGCTTGCTGGACGGTGATGGGTTGGATGAGATTTATCATGTAATCGAGTTAGTTTTGTTAGGGTTTGATCCCTAGTATCCACTATGTTCTGAGATTGATGTTGCTATGACTTTGCTATGCTTAATGCTTGTCACTAGGGCCCGAGTGCCATGATTTCAGATCCGAACCTATTATGTTTTCATCAATATACGTGATTTCTTGATCCTATCTTGCAAGTCTATAGTCACCTACTATGTGTTATGATCCGGCAACCCCGAAGTGACGATAATCGGGACCACTCCCGGTGATGACCGTAGTTTGAGGAGTTCATGTATTCACTGTGTGTTAATGCTTTGGTCCGGTACTCTATTAAAAGGAGACCTTAATATCCCTTAGTTTCCATTAGGACCCCGCTGCCACGGGAGGGTAGGACAAAAGATGTCATGCAAGTTCTTTGCCATAAGCACGTATGACTATATTCGGAATACATGCCTACATTATATTGATGAATTGGAGCTAGTTCTGTGTCACCCTATGTTATGACTGTTAAATGATGAACCGCATCCAGCATAATTCTCCATCACCGAACCAATGCCTATGAGCTTTTCATATATTGTTCTTCGCTTATTTACTTTTCCGTTGCTACTGTTACAATCACTACAAAACCCAAAAATAATACTTTTGCTATCATTACCGTTACTTCCATATTACTTTTCTACTAAATACTTTGCTACAGATACTAAGTTATCTAGGTGTGGTTGAAATGACAACTCAACTGCTAATACTTGAGAATATTCTTTGGCTCGCCTTGTGTCGAATCAATAAATTTGGGTTGAATACTCTACCCTCGAAAACTGTTGCGATCCCCTATACTTGTGGGTTATCAAGACTATTTTCTGGCGCCGTTGCCGGGGAGCATAGCTCTATTCTTTGAGTCACTTGGGATTTATATCTGCTGGTCACTATGAGGAACTTGAAAGATGAGAAAACAAAAATTTATCCCTCAACTACGAGGGGAGGTAAGGAACTGCTATCTAGCTCTGCACTTGATTCACCTTCTGTTTTGAGTAAGCTTGCGACACCTAAACGTGCTTCTGCTATTCATTCTGATATGTCGCATGTTATTGATGATGCCACTTCTGCTATGCATAATACTTATGATGAAACTACTTCTATGCTTGATACTACTGTGCCACTTGGTGAATTTCTTGATGAACAACTTGCTAGGGCTAGAGAGAATGAAATCATTGAAACTAATAATATTGAAGATAGTGATGGTGAAGACTCTCCCCCTAATAAATATGAATTACCTGTTGTTCCTGAGGGTTATGTTATGGATGAAGAAGCTGCTAGAGCTATTTTAGCTTGCAATGATAGATATGATCTAAAGAGGCTATTAGCTAAATGGAAGCAGCAATCTCTTAATGCTAGAATGAAACCCGACCCTGCTTTTGCTACTTCACCTATCTATGTTACTGATAAGGATTATGAATTCTCTGTTGATCCTGATATAATTACTTTGGTTCAATCTGATCCTTTTTATGGCTATGAATCTGAAACTGTTGTGGCACATCTTACTAAATTAAATTATATAGCCACCCTGTTCACTAATGATGAGAAATCTCGCTACCTTTATATCCTTAAAATATTTCCGTTCTCATTAAAGGGTGATGCTAAAATATGGTTCAACTCTCTTGATCCTGGTTGTGTGCATAGTCCCCAGGATACGATTTACTACTTCTCTGCTAAATATTTCCCTGCTCATAAGAAACAGGCTGCTTTAAGGGAAATATATAATTTTGTGCAAATTGAAGAAGAGAGTCTCCCACAAGCTTGGGGGAGGCTTCTCCAATTACTTAATGCTTTGCCTGATCATCCTCTCAAGAAAAAATGAAATACTTGATATCTTTTATAATGGACTAACCGATGCTTCCAGAGATTACCTGGATAGTTGTGCTGGTTCTGTTTTCAGGGAAAGAACACCGGATGAAGCTGAGATTCTATTGAATAATATGTTGACTAATGAAAATAATTGGACACTTCCTGAGCCAATTCCTGAGCCTATTCCTAAACCAACTCCGAAGAAAAGAGGTGTTCTATTTCTCAGTCCTGAAGATATGCAAGAGGCAAAGAAATCTATGAAAGAAAAAGGTATTAAAGCTGAAGATGTTAAGAATTTACCTCCTATTGAAGAAATACATGGTCTAAATTTACCGCATGTTGAAGAAACATATGATCTTAATTCATCACCTATTGAAGAAACTCATGGTCTGGATAACCCGACACAGGTAGTAAAGGTAAATTCTCTCTATAGATTTGATGAAGGTGATATTCCTCGTTATAAGTCTGCTAGAAAATGCTTAGATGAGTTTGACAATTTTATTGTTAAAGAAGATAACTTCAATGCTTATATTGGTAGACAATTGAAATACAATTCCGATACGCTTGAACACTTGGGCGATTATATGCCTAGAGTTAAAGGTGAACTTAAACTCATTAGTAAACATGCTTCTATGGTTACCACTCAAGTAGAACAAGTACTTAAAGCTCAAAATGATTTGCTCAATGAATTAAATAGTAAGAATAATGACTTTGCTATTAGAGTGGCTACTAGAACTGGTAAAATGACTCAGGAACCTTTGTATCCTGAAGGCCAGCCTAAGAGAATTGAACAAGATTCTCAGAGAAATAATTTAGATGCACCTAGTCCTTCTAAAAAGAAGAAAAAGAAAAATGATAGGACTTTGCATGCTTCTAGTGAACCTATTGCTGAACCACCTGAGAATCCCAATGATATTTCTATTTCTGATGCTGAAACACAATCTGGTAATGAACATGAACCTAGTGATAATGTTAATGAAGATGTTCATGTTGATGCTCAACCTAGCAATGATAATGATGTAGAAATTGAACCTGCTGTTGATCTTGATAACCCACAATCCAAGAATCAACGTTATGATAAGAGAGACTTTGTTGCTAGGAAACATGGTAAAGAAAGAGAAGCTTGGGTTCAGAAACCCATGCCTTTTCCTCCCAAACCATCCAAGAAAAAGGACGATGAGGATTTTGAGCGCTTTGCTGAAATGGTTAGATCTATCTTTTTTGCGTATGCGATTAACTGATATGCTCAAAATGAATCCTTATGCTAAGTATATGAAATAAATTGTTACTAATAAAAGAAAGATACTGGAAGCTGAAATTTCCACCATGCTTGCTAATTATACCTTTAAGGGTGGAATACCAAAGAAACTTGGAGATCCAGGAGTACCCACTATACCATGCTCCATTAAAAGAAACTATGTTAAAACTGCTTTATGTGATCTTGGAGCCGGTGTTAGTGTTATGCCTCTCTCTTTATATCGTAGACTTGATTTGAATAAGTTGACACCTACTGAAATATCTTTGCAAATGGCTGATAAATCAACTGCTATACCTGTCGGTATTTGTCAGGATGTGCCTGTTGTGGTTGCAAACGTTACTATTTTAACGGACTTTGTTATTCTTGATATTCCCGAGGACGATAGTATGTCTATTATTCTTGGAAGACCCTTTTTGAATACTGCAGGGGCTGTTATTGATTGCAACAAAGGCAATGTCACTGTTCATGTTAATGGTAATGAGCATACGGTACACTTTCCAAGGAAACAACCGCAAGTCCACAGTATCAATTCTATTGGAAAAATTCCGTCAATTATTTTTGGAGGTTTTGAATTTCCTCTTCCTACTGTCAAGAATAAATATGATACTCTTATTATTGGGGATGTGCATATCCCCGTTGAGGTAACATAGTGTTATTCGAAATTTCTCCGGTTTCATGTTATTCGGAATGAGTTTGTTAACAAGACTTGATCAACCTTGTTAGTGGATTCCTTTTAATGAGCATGAGATGGATGAAACTAGAAGTCACAACCTTCTGTACCCTCCTTTTAGTTTCTGTTATTTAGTTGAAATAAAGTAAAAATAGTATTTTTCTGTCTGTTTCCTGAATTATCTGTGCAATATAAAAATACCCTGAAAATAAAAGTTCTCCAAATGCCCTGCCAATTTAATATGATTTTTTCATGGAATATTTGAGAATATTTGGCACTGAGAACACAACAGGGGAGCAAGCACCTGGCCACGAGGGTCCAGGGCGCGCCCCCTGCCTTGTGGGCCCACGATGGCTCCCCTCCACTTATTCCTGCACCCACACACTTCTTCTTCCTCCCAAAGAAATCACCATCCAGCTCAAGCACGAGTTCTAGCTCATTTGGCAGCGATTTTCGATCTCCTTGCTCAAAGCACCTCTCACAAAACTGCTTGGGGGGATTGTTCCTTGGTATGTGACTCCTCCATTGGTCCAATTAGTTTTTGTTCTAGCGCTTTATTTATGGAAAATTTGTGCTGCCTAGGTGACCATGTTCTTGAGCTTGGATGTCAAATTTATATGGTTCCAAGTAGTTCTAATGCATGATATAGTCTCTAGGCACTTGTAGGAGTAGTTGCTATCAATTTTGTTGAGCTTGGCTCACTTTTATTTGAAGTTACTAAAAATTTCAGAAATTTTTCAGAGGAAGAAATATGCTTAGGAAAATGTACCAAGGTGGTTCTTCAAGGAAGCAAGGACCCAGGCTTGCAATGCGTGATGCTAACGATGAGCCACCAAGGAACGCTCCAGTGTGGCCTTGTGAATGGCCTTCAGAGGACTTTATGGATCGAGCGGGAATCAAGGAAGAATTTAACGCATATTTGTGTAACGCTGATCTTGTGAGCTTCGAGGAGGAAAAGTGCCGCCAGTACCACTATCTCACTAGTTCCTTTGTGAGGAGGTTTGAATTTTCATCTTCACGCAATTCTCCAATTGTCCTGTTTGATCTTTATGAAAAATCTTATACGATGGACTTAGAGGATTTTACCACTGCTTGTAAACTTCCACAATGCGGTAGTGCTAGTGAACCTCGCAAATCTGAATTTAGTGATTTTCTTGCTAATATAACTGTGGGGGAATCTAGAGATATAGCACAAGCTACCATAGGGAGCATTCATTTTCCTGCTATACATTATTTTGCTCTCTTCATAGGTAGGTGCATAAATGGTAAAGATGAAGCATGTCATATGTGTGTCCCTGACCTCAGTATTCTTAGGAGTGCTGTGTTAGGAGACAAATCTTATAATTTGGAAGCCATTGTTGCACGTAGGTTGCATCATAATAGATTTAATGGAGATTTCTTTGGTGGAATTTATGCAACCCGCTTAGCTGATTTTCTTGGTGTAACCATACGTGATGATGATATTGAATTGCCTCCTACTTACCTAGACTTTAATGCTATGGTTCACCAGTAGTTTGTCATGAGGAATGAACCACCTCTCCAGTACCGACTAATCTTTGACAGGCGTCACCCTGTCAATATTGTTCTCCCTGCTCCTGCTCTCTTTGACTTTGAGGCAAAAGGAAGATATTTTATAACCAGAGAGGAGGCAAATGAGTACGAAAGGAGGACGAGGGCAGCTCTCCTCCAAGCTGCAGCCCACGATGCAATAGCCGCTGCATCTCAGTACAACCCCAGTTACAATATGGATATCCGCCAGGCCATCCGTGGCAATAAACCAACTTAGGCCAAAAGCCTAAGCTTGGGGGAGTACGTATTTCCCACCGACATTACATTTATGTTCACACACACTCATTGTTAGATGTCAGTGCTCATACTCTTTCGTTGTATTATCCATGCTAGTTTATTTTCTTGCTGTAGTAGTAATAATTAGTAATAGCTTTAGCTAGTTTACTTATCTTGCTGTAGTAGTAATAATTAAAAAGAAAACCCAAAAAGATTTCCTGTTCTTCTTTTTGCTTGTTGGGAGCTTTCCCGTGTAAATAGTTTTATTTCTTTTCTTTTCTTTGGGGGTCGATAGGAGAAGACCATGATTAAAATGTTAAAGTGGCTCTTATATGCATTATTGTTGATTTAACCAAGAGCCCATATTGACTTGTCTTCTCCTGTTTACTGAGTGCTCGCAGATTCCAGCTTAGTCCAATGCACGTGCACTCTTATTATTATTCACATCGTTTGGTTGTGCAAGTGAAAGGCAATTATGACGATATATGATGGACTGACTGAGATGAGAGAAGCTGGTATGAACTCGACCTCTATTGTTTTTGTAAATATGATTAGTTCATCGTTCCTGATTCAGCCTATTATGAATGAACATGTTTGGAATGACAATTAGAGATTATAGTTGCTTGTGCCATGCTTGATTAGCTATGAGTTATAATGGTTTACCTTGCGTGCCAACATGCTATTAAAATGGTTGTGATGTGGTATAGTGGGGTGGTATCCTCCTTTTGAATGATTTAAGTGACTCGACATGGCACATGTTCACACATGTAGTTGAAACAAATCAACATGGCCTTCACGATATTTATGTTCATGGTGGATTATATCCTACTCATGCTTGCACTCAATGTTTATTAATTTTAATGCATGTTCATGACTGTGTTGCTCTCTAGTTGGCCGCTTCCCAGTCTTTTGCTAGCCTTCACTTGTACTAAGCGGGAATACTGCTTGTGCATCCAATCCCTTAAACCCCAAAGTTATTCCATATGAGTCCACTATACCTTCCTATATGCGGTATCTACCTGCCGTTCCAAGTAAATTTGTATGTGCCAAACTCTAAACCTTCAAATGAAATTCTTTTTTGTATGCTCGAATAGCTCATGTATCAACTAGGGCTGTCTGTATCTTCCATGCTAGGCGGGTTATTCTCAAGAGGAGTGGACTCCTCTCCTCACTCACGAGAAAATGGTTGGTCACCGGGATGCCCAGTCCCATGCTTTATGCAAACTAAATCAAAATAATTGCAAACAAAACTCCCCCTGGGACTGTTGTTAGTTGGAGGTACTCGTTGTTTCGAGCAAGCCATGGATTGATGCTTGTGGTAGAGGGGGAGTATAAACTTTACCATTCTGTTTGGGAACCGCCTATAATGTGTGTAGCATGGAAGATATCGCCATCTCTTGGTTGTTATTTTGACAATGAAAGTATGCCGCTCAAAATATTATTTATCTCTATTTCAAAACCGAGCTCTGGCACCTCTACAAATCCCTGCTCCCCTCTGCGAAGGGCCTATCTATTTACTTTCATGTTGAGTCATCACCCTCTTATTAAAAAGCACTAGCTGGAAAGCGCTACTGTCATTTGCATCCATTACTGTTAATTTATATTGGGTATGACTATGACTGGATCTCTTGTACCATGAATTACAATGTCTAGTCAGTCCTTGATCTTTAAAGGTGCTCTGCATTTATGTTTTGCGGTCTCAGAAAGGGCTAGCGAGATACCATCTTATTATTTCATATTATGATTGTTTTTGAGAAAGTGTTGTCATCCGAGATTTATTATTATAGCTCGCTAGTTGATTATGCCATTGATATGAGTAAACATGAGACCTAAGTGTTATTGTGAATGTGGTTAGTTATAATCTTTGCTGGAAACTTGAATGCTGGCTTTACATATTTACAACAACAAGAGCAAACAGAGTTTGTAAAAGTTTTTCTTTATCACTTTCAGTTTATCAACTGAATTGCTTGAGGAGAAGCAAAGGTTTAAGCTTGGGGGAGTTGATACGTCTCCGTCGTATCTACTTTTCCAAACACTCCCTTGTTTTGGACTCTAACTTGCATGATTTGAATGGAACTAACCCGGACTGACGCTGTTTTTTATGTGCAGAAACAAAAGTTCTCGGAATGATCTGAAACTCCACGGAACTTATTTTTTGAAAATATTAAAAATACTAGAAGAAGAATCCCCGTCAGGGGGGCCTCCACCTGTCCACGAGGGTGGGGGGCGCGCCTACCCCCCTGGGCGCGCCCCTGCCTCATGGGCCCCCTGACGCTCCACCGACCTCAACTCCAACTCCATATATTCGTGTTTGGGGAGAAAAAAATCAGAGAGAAGGATTCATCGCGTTTTACGATACGGAGCCGCCGCCAAGCCCTAAAACCTCTCGGGAGGGCTGATCTGGAGTCCGTTCAGGGCTCCGGAGAGGGGAATCCGTCGTCGTTGTCATCATCAACCATCCTCCATCACCAATTTCATGATGCTCACCGCCGTGCATGAGTAATTCCATTGTAGGCTTGCTGGACGGTGATGGGTTGGATGAGATTTATCATGTAATCGAGTTAGTTTTGTTAGGATTTGATCCCTAGTATCCACTATGTTCTGAGATTGATGTTGCTATGACTTTGCTATGCTTAATGCTTGTCACTAGGGCCTAGTACCATGATTTCAGATCTGAACCTATTATGTTTTCATGAATATATTTGAGTTCTTGATCCTATCTTGGAAGTCTGTAGTCACCTACTATGTGTTATGATCCGGCAACCCCGAAGTGACAATAATCGGGACCACTCCCGGTGATGACCGTAGTTTGGGGAGTTCATGTATTCACTATGTGTTAATGCTTTGGTCCGGTACTCTATTAAAAGGAGACCTTAATATCCCTTAGTTTCCATTAGGACCCCGCTGCCACGGGAGGGTAGGACAAAAGATGTCATGCAAGTTCTTTTCCATAAGCACGTATGACTATATTCGGAATACATGCCTACATTATATTGATGAATTGGAGCTAGTTCTGTGTCACCCTATGTTATGACTGTTACATGATGAACCGCATCCGGCATAATTCTCCATCACCGATCCAATGCCTACAAGCTTTTCACATATTGTTCTTCGCTTATTTACTTTTCCGTTGCTACTGTTACAATCACTACAAAACCCAAAAATATTACTTTTGCTATCATTACCGTTACTTCCATATTACTTTGCTACTAAATATTTTGCTGCAGATACTAAGTTATCCAGGTGTGGTTGAATTGACAACTCAACTGCTAATACTTGAGAATATTCTTTGGCTCCCCTTGTGTCGAATCAATAAATTTGGGTTGAATACTCTACCCTTGAAAACTGTTGCGATCCCCTATACTTGTGGGTTATCAATTACTGTTGAGCAATTGATAGAAAAGCGAATAATTATGATGATATCTAAGGCAATGATCATGAATGTAGGCATCACGTACGTGACAAGTAGACCGACTCCTGCCTACATATACTACTATTACTCCACACATCGACCGCTATCCAGCATGCATCTAGTGTATTAAGTTAACAAGAACGGAGTAACGCCTTAAGCAAGATGACATGATGTACAGGGATAGATCCAATCAACATGAATAAACCCCACCTTTATCCTTAATGGAAACAATACAAATACGTGTCAAGTCCCCTTCTGTCACTGGGATTGAGCACCGCAAGATTCAACCCATTACAAAGCACCTCTCCCGTTGCAAGAAAAATCAATCTAGTTGGCCAAACCAAATAAATATATCAGAGAGAAATATAAAGCTATCTTAATCATGTATAAAAGACTTCAGAGAAGACTCAAATAATATTCATAGATAATCTGATCATAAACCCACAATTCATCGGATCTCAACAAACGCACCGCAAAACAAGATTACGTCGAATAGACCTCCAAGAACATCGAGGAGAACATTGTATTGAAGAACAAAGACAGAGAAGAAGCCGTCTAGAAGCTAACTATGGACACGTAGGTCTGTGGTAAACTACTCACACATCATCGGAAGGGCAACAAGGTTGATGTAAAATCCCTTTGTTATTGAATCCCCCTCTGGCAGAGTACCGGAATAGGTCTCCAGATGGGATCTCACAAGGACAGAAACTTGCGGCGGCGGAGAAGTATTTTGGTGTGCCCTCTAGTATACGGAGAATATTTGGGTATTTATGGAGCTGAGATTAGGGTTAGAGGTGCCTCAGGGGGCCCACAAGCTCGCAGGGCACACCCCCTAGGGCGCGCCTAGTGAGCTTGTGGCTCACCCGTGGCCCTTCTGGCTTCCTCCCGAAGCTTCCTAGGTGTCTTCTTATCCAAGAAAAATCGTCAAAAAGTTTCGTTCCATTTGGACTCCATTTGGTATTGATTTTCTGTGAAAAACAAAAACAATGAAAAAAACAGCAACTGGCACTTGGCACTAGGTTAATAGGTTAGTCCCAAAAAATGATATAAAATAGCATAATAATGCATATAAGACATTCAAGCTGGATAATATAATAGCATGGAATAATAAAAAATTATAGATACATTGGATACGTATCAAGCATCCCCAAGCTTTGTCCCTGCTCGTCCTCGAGTAGGTAAATGATAAAAACAGAGTTTTTGATATGGAATGCTATCTAACATGTTTATCAATGTAATATTTCTTTACGTGGTATGAATATTCAGATCCGTAAGATTCAAAACAAAAGTTTAATATTGACATAGAAACAATAATAGTTCATGCATACTAAAAAGCAATCATGTCTTCTCAAAATATCATAGCTAAAGAAAGTTATCCCTACAAATTATATAATCTTGTCATGCTCTATCTTCATCACACAAAGTATTTATCATGAACAACGCCGATGACAAGCTAAGCAATTGTTTCATACTTTTAATGTTCTCAAGCTTTTTCAAATTACATGCAATACATGAGCGTGAGCCATGGATATAACACTATAGATCGAATATAATATGATGGTGGAGGTTTGTGGAGAAGACAAAAAAGGAGAAAGTCTCACATCGACGAGGCTAATCAATGGGCTATGGAGATGCCCCTCAATTCATGTCAATGCAAGGAGTAGGGATTGCCATGCAATGGATGCACTAGAGCTATAAGTGTATGAAAGCTCAAAAGAAAACTAAGTGGGTGTGCATCCAACTCGCTTGCTCACGAAGACCTAGGGCATTTTAAGGAAGCCCATCGTTGGAATATACAAGCCAAGTTATATGATGAAAAATTCCCACTAGTAATATATGAAAGTGACAAAATAGGAGACTCTCTATCATGAAGAACTTGGTGGTACTTTGAACCACATGTGTGGGAAAAGGATAGTAACATTGTCCCTTCTCTCTTTTTCTCTAATTTTTTCTTTTTGGGCTCTTTGGCCTCTTTTTATTTATTTTGGGCTCTTTGGCCTCTTTTTATTCGTTTAAGTCCGGAGTCTCATCCTGACTTGTGCGGGAATCATAGTATCCATCATCCTTTCCTCACATGGGACAATGCTCTAATAATGATGACCATCACACTTTTATTTACTTACAACTCAAGAATTACAACTCGATACTAGAACAAATATACGACTCTATATGAATGCCTCATGCATATCATCATGCAAAGCAATATGACAATGATGGTATGTGTCATAATAAAAACAGAACAGTGGAAGTTGCATGGCAATATATCTCGGAATGGCTATGGAAATGCCATAATAGGTAGGTATGGTGGCTGTTTTTAGGAAGATATAAGGAGGTTTATGTGTGAAAGAGCGTATCATATCACGGGGTTTGGATGAACCGGCTAAGTTGCACCAACTCTCAATGTGAGAAAGGGCAATGCACGGTATCGAAGAGGCTAGCAATGATGGAAGGGTGAGAGTGCGTATAATCCATGGACTCAACATTAGTCATAAAGAACTCACATACTTATTGTAGAAGTTTATTAGCCCTCGAAGCAAAGTACTAATACGCATGCTCCTAGGGGGGTATATTGGTAGGAAAAGACCATCGCTCATTCCCGACCGCCACTCATAAGGAAGACAAAAAAATCATGCTCCAACGTCATCGCATACTGAGAGACCATATGTGCATGCTTCGGGAACAACAAACCTTTACACAAATATTCTTACTAATCCACAATTGCTCACTAGCATGACACTAATATCACCATCTTTATATCTCAAAACAAATGCAAGGAATCAAACTTCCCATATATTCAATGATCTTCATGAAAGTTTTTATTATATCCCTCTTGAATACCTTATCATATTAGGACTAAATTCAGAACCCAAGAAAATTGCCATACTATTTATAAGACTCTCAAAATAATATAAGTGAAGCATGCGAGTTCAACAATTTCTTCCAAATAAAACCACCGCCATGCTCTAAAAAGATATAAGTGAAGCACTAGAACAACTACCTAGCTCAAAAGATATAAGTGAAGCACATAGAGTATTCTAATAAATTCACGATTAATGTGTGTCCCTCTCAAAAGGTGTGTACAGCAAGGATGATTGTGGCAAACTAAAAAGCAAAGACTCATATAATACAAGACGCTCCAAGCAAAACACATATCATGTGGTGAATAAAAATATAGCCGCGAGTAATTTACCGATGGATCATAAATAAAAGAGGGGATGCCGTACGGGGCATCCCCGAGCTTAGATGCTTGGTTGTACTTGAATATAACCTTGGGATGCCCTGGGAATCCCCAATCTTAGGCTCTTGCCACTCCTTATTCAATAGTCCATCGAAACTTCACCCAAAACTTGAAAACTTCACAACACAAAACTCAACAGAAAACTCGTGAGATCAGTTAGTGAAACAAAGCAAATAACCACTTTAAGGTACTATTGTAAACTCATTCCAATTTTATATCTATGATATATCTACTGTATTCTAACTTCTACATGGTTCATACCCCCCGATACTACCCATAGAATTCATCAAAATAAGCAAACAACGCAATGAAAACGGAATCTGTCAAAAACAAAATAGTCTGTAGTAATCTGGACTTTAGCCAAACTTCTGTAACTCCAAAAATTCTGAAAAATTAAGAAAACGTAGGAAATTTTATATAAATCTTGTGTAAAAAATTCTAATCAAGAACACGTTTCTGTGAATTTACAAAATTCTAGAACTGAGCAGAAAAGTTTCTGTTTTTTCACAGAATCAAATCAACTATTACTCAAATCATCCCAAAGGTCTTACTTTGCGCAAACACTAATTAAAACACTAAACACAATCATAACATAAGTATAATTGCATATTTACTGAAAAACAGAAGCAAAAACATAAAAATAAAATTGGGTTGCCACACAACAAGCGCTATTGTTTTACGCCCCTAGATAGGCATATTGCATAGATCTAGGTATTGCCATCTTTGGTATTCAATCCATAAGTAGCCCTCATAATAGATTCATATGGATACTTAATTTCCTTTCTTGGAAAGTGTTCCATTCCCTTCCTTAATGGAAATTGAAATCTAGTGTTTCCTTCTTTCATATCAATAATTGCACCAATCGTTCTAAGGAAAGGTCTACCAAGAATGATAGGACATGTAAGATTGCATTGTATATCAAGCACAATAAAATCTATGGGAACATAATTCCAATTTGCAACAATAAGAACATCATTAATCCTTCCCATAGGTTTCTTAATAGTGAAATCTGCTAAGTGCAAATTGAAGGAACAATCATCAAGTTTATGGAAACCTAGTACATCACATTCAGTTTTTAGAATAGTAGAAACGCTAGGACCCAAATCACACAAAGCATTGCACTCATAATCTTTAATATTGATTTTAAAATTAGGTCCCCAGTCATCATAAAGCTTTCTAGGGATTGAAACTTCCAACTCAAGTTTTTCTTCAAAAGATTTCATCATAGCATCAACGATATGTTTAGTGAAAGCCTTATTTTGATTATAAGCATGATGTGAATTAAGCATAGATTGCAAAAAGGAAATACATTCAATCAAAGAACAATTATCATAATTTAAGTCCTTGAGATCTAAAAGAGCGGGTTCATCACTAGTTAAAGTTTTGACCTCGCCAATCCCACTTTTGTTAATTTTTTCATTAAGATCTTCACCCTCCAAATTATTGGGATGCCTTCCAGCTAAATTTGACTCATCTCCAGTCCCTTCTTTATCAAGTTCTATATTAGCAAATAAAGATTCAATAGGAGTCACACCATTCACTTTAAGTTCTTCATCAAGATTATCACAAAAACTAGAAGAACACACTTTTTTGAGCCATTCTCTCTTAGCACACATCCTAGTGGTTCTCTCCTTACTTTCATTAATAGAATGTCGAATAGCTTTCAGAGGCTCATTAATATCACACTTGGGTGGCATAGATCTAATCTTAAAAGAATCAATATCATGATAAGTTCAATCGATGTTCCTAGCCAACTCATCAGTCTTAAGCAATCTTTTGGGAGTTTAGAAAATCTTTAATATTACTCTACAGATCAGAGGGTATCTTATTATAATTCCCAAAAGAATTGTTGTAGGAATGACCATAGTTATTAGAGGAATTACTAGGAAACAGGCTAGGATTGAAATTACCTCTACACACGTTATTACCAAAATTGTTCCTACCAAAAAAAATCATATCCATAAATTCATTATTATTCTCAATCAAAGTAGACAAAGGCATATCATTGGGATTAGTAGGAGCACTCTTGCTAGCATCAATTTCATAAGTTCTATCTTTCCACTCAAAGTATTAATTTCTTCAATAGCATGCACTTTTTTACTAGTAGAAGATCTTTCGGTATGCCATTGAGAGTAATTTGCCATAATATTATCTAGTATTTTGGTAGCTTCTCCTAATGTGATTTCCACAAAAGTACCACCCGTGGCGGAATCTAAAAGAATTCTAGATGCAAAATTCAATCCCGCATAAAAAATTTGTATGATCATCCACAAATTTAAACCATGAGTATTGCAATTTCTTATCATCAATTTCATCCTCTCCCAAGATTGTGTGACATGTTCATGATCAAGTTGCTTAAAATTCATTATATCGATCCTAAGGGAGATGATCTTAGCGGGAGAAAAATACTTGGAAATGAAAGCATCCTTTCACTTATTCCATGAATCAATACTATTTTTAGGCAAGGACGAAAACCAAGTTTTAGCATGATCTCGTAGTGAGAAGGAAATAGCTTCAATTTAACAATATCATTATCGACATTTTTTTCTTTTGCATATCACACAATTCAACAAAAGTATTCAGATGGGATGCAGCATCTTCATTAGGACTACCAGAAAATTGTTCTTTAATAACAAGATTCAACAAAGCGTGTAGCGGGAAACCACGGCCACGTATGGGACCAAGAGACCCCTTGCTGGATCGGCAGGGGGACGTCGCGTTGCACAAAGAGCAGGCGGGTGTGGGGCAGCATGGCAAAGATCATGTGGGCAGTTTTACCCAGGTTCGGTTCGTCGTGATGCGTAAAACCCTACTCCTGTTTTGGTGGATTCATAGTGGAAATGAGGTGGTGGAGCGTAGTACACTTGCACGGCAAGGGTTGCCTCCAGACTGTAGTGGCTACGCGCGTACGGGGGTGTGAGTTATCCAAACTTCTAACCCTTTCTATGGTTGCCACGGGCCTCCTTTTATAGATCAAGGGGTTACCACAATGGCAAAGTAGTCATTATGCACTGATAAGATAGCAACAGTGCTATCATACCTAACTCTGCGGGCTGACAGGGCGCATTACATGCACCACTCAATGTCACATCACTGGTTGCCCAGCAAGGCTTGCCGGGCTATCTTGCCAGCTCTGCGCCTGATCGCTTGACACGTTGCAGGACGGGTGTCACCTGTGGGTTTTTCCTGTAGGGAGAGGCTGCCATGTGGCGAATGGCTGCCACTTAGTCACTCTATGGCTTGACACCGCACTGATCGACGATGTGAGTCGTGGTGGAGTGGTTGGTGAGGTGGTTTTGCCTGCGTGAGTCCCGGCAGGCCCTGCCGGGACGCCTTGGTTGTCTTCTTCTGGGGTGGCCTCGCCCCTTGTCGGGCTCGCCTCCTCGGGAAGGGAGGCCTTTCTCTTGATGATATCTTGCTTCTCTGGCTTGGTCATAGTCCCTCTGATCTTCTTGTTGGTTCTTCGAATATCTTGGTTTCTCGTACTCTGATTTGGGTTGGTGCTCCAATCTTGATTGCGTGCATGTGCACACTCAGGGCAACAGACCCAGGGTTTGTTGCACTGACAGAAACCCCCGGGCCTGCCCCTAACGCGCTATCGAGCGTCATCAAGGAAGGGCCTAAAAAGTGCACAAGTGGGGTTGCTGAAGAGGCTAGTCTCTTGAGGTCTTCTTTGCTTCTTCATTAGTCTTGATTCCGGGTGAGTTTCCAGTTTTTCCGCCGTCGTGCGCAACGTTGTGGAAGAACTTCGACCATGGCCTGTTGTCGGTGTCCTGGGAACGGGGGTCCCTAGACTTGCCTGCCTATGGCCACAGCGTGGATCCACCAGCGGCCCTATACGGCCCATCTTCACCAGCAAACAATCAAGACCCTCGCGAGGGGCCAAGCCTCGCGAGGCGGACGACACGAGACCTCCTCGGGAATGGTCTCACTGGGCTGGCTCGCGAGGGGGGGAGAGATCAAGGCAAGGGACACCTCGCAAGGTTCATGTGACGCAAGCGATGACGACTGGAGCCAGGCAGGCGCCAGCGCGCGCAGTGTCCTCGTTTCCTCTTTGGTGCTAAAGGGGCAAGCGCAGCCAAGGAGTCCCGAGGCATCAGGCAAAGGTTTCCATATCGGTGCAACGAGACCAAGACCAGCAGGACGGCAAGATGGAGGTCAACGTGGAGCCCAAGATGGCGTCACCAGTAGAGCCTTTGGCAGCCGAAGACCACCTTTAGTCAGGATAACTTGTACTAGTTGTCTCCCTTCGAATTTGGCCGTTGTTGGCTCCCTTCCCGCTCAATATTGGGGGAGAGGACTAGGGCCTCTATAAATAGGACTAGCCACCACAGTACGAAAAAGGCTCATCTCGGACTAGATCCATCCCATCCTCACACTCACCAAGCACAAGAACACCTCCCCTTAGGAGGTTGTTCTTCCCATGTACTGTTCATCATCCGCCCAAGAGGCAATCCACCACACCACACTGGAGTAGGGTATTACACCACATCGGTGGCCCGAACCAGTATAAATCTTGTGTCCCTTGTGTTGCAAGTTCGTCGAGCTAGGCTTTGAGATTGGGGCGCGAGTGAGGGCGTGATCGGGGTTCTTCGTGTGCACCCCAGTGTTCGAACTCAAGGGTTTGCCGGAACCCGAAATCCGACATTTGGCGCGCGAGGTAGGGGTGCGCCGGAGCTTTCCTTCCGTCGATCTGCGCTTCGCCACCACCGCGCTTCGCCCCCATGGCAGGCGTCGCGCTTCCGGCTCCGATGACAGATGCCAATGGCGGGACCTGGGGGCTCCGAGCCTTGGCCCCCGCCTTACGGCAGGTGGAGTGGCCGCCCAAGTTCAAGCCGGATATGCCACCATGCTATGACGGCGCGGCAGACCCGTCGGCTTTCCTGTTGGCGTACGAGGAGGCCGTCCTCAAGGTTGGGGGCGACGACAAGGTCATGGCCAACTAGCTTCCCATGGACCTTACTGGTGCACCACGCGCCTGGCTGCTCAACCTTCCAGGGTCCACGGTGGCATCTTGCAAGGAGCTGTGCAGCCTTCTCGCTGCGAGCTTCGTAGCGCAGCCGCCCCCCGCCGTTGCGACCCTCCTCGGCGGCTCACAAGCGCCGCCCTCGGACCGTCACGCAAGCCATTCTTTTGCCAGATCGGTGCCGCCTCCACGCGATAGGGGGCTCCCCCAGGTTGGGCGGCCCCCAAGGCCGACCTAACTTTCGACTCGAGGGATCACCCTGTCACCACTGTCGGCTCGGGCGTGCTCCCGATGCTCTGCATGCCCACCATCTGCAGCGTAGCCGTCACCAAGACCCTCATCGACGGCGGCGCAGCCTCAACATGCTCTCTGTGGAAGCTTTTAGCCTTCTCCATGTACCACTCGAGCGGCTTCGCCCAAGCAAGCCCTTCTCTGGAGTCGGCGGCGGCTCCGCCAGTCCTCTGGGGCAGATCCGTCTGCCCGTGACCTGCGACACCCGTGACAACTACCGCACTGAGCTGATCGACTTCGACATCGCCCACATCAGCCTCCCGTACAATGCCATCCTCGGGTACCCGGCTCTGGCTCAGTTCATGGCGGCGACCCATCCGGCTTACAACCTCATGAAGATGCCTGGGAGCAAGGACGTCCTCACCACAGTGGGAGATACCAAGGAGGCTCTGGTGGCGCTAAAGCTTGCCCTCATGACCGCCGCGATGGTGCAACCGGCCGACGCGGATACCTCCGGAGTTAAGGAAGCTGCATCAACCAAGAAGAAGCAGTTGTTCACTCAAGACCGGGCAGAAACCAAGCAGGTGCCGGTCGAGGAAGATGGGTCCTCGGGGGGCCACCTTCACCATAGGTGCCAACCTTGACCCGGATCAAGAGGAGGCACTCGTGAAGTTCTTGCGCGCAAACAAGGAAGTATTCGCCTGGGAGCACGATTAGCTGGTAGGGGTCCCAAGAGGAGTGATTGAGCACCACTTGAGGGTGTGCCCCAATGTACGCCCTGTGAAGCAGAGGGCGCGGCGGCAGTCCACCGAGAAGCAGTCCTTCATCGTCCAAGAAACCCACAAGCTGGAGGCAGCAGGTGTCATTCGCGAGGTCCGGTACCCTGAATGGTTGGCGAACCCCGTTGTTGTGCCCAAGAAAGGCGGAAAGGAGCGTATGTGTGTCGACTTCACCAACCTGAACAAGGCCTGCCCTCAAGATCCATTCTCGCTTCCACGCATCGACCAGATCGTCGACTCCATTGCCGAGTGCGACCTGTTCTGCTTCCTGGATTCGTTTTCGGGCTACCACCAGATCAAGATGGCGGTAGAAGATGTCGAGAAGACGGCCTTCCTGACCCCGTGCGGGGTATACTGCTACACTTGCATACCGTTTGGGCTGCGCAACGCGGGTGTGACCTTCCAACAGTTGATGCACATCGCCCTGGGTCAGCAGCTCAGGAGGAACGCTGAAGCCTACATCGACGACATTGTGCTGAAGTCTCGGGAGGCGAGAACTCTGATTCAGGACCTAGAGGAGACCTTTGAAAGCCTGCGTCGGGTGGACTTGCGGCTCAACCCGGAGAAATGCATGTTTGGTGTCCCTTCCGGCAAGCTGCTGGGTTTCCTCGTGTCCCACAGAGGGATCGAGGCCAACCCAGAGAAGGTCAAGGCAAACAAAGACATGAGTCCACCACAAACCCTTAAGGAGATGTAGAAGCTTGTCGGTCGCATGAGTTTGTTGGGGCGCTTCATCTCCAAGCTGGGAGAGCGCACCCTACCATTCTTCAAGCTGATGAAGAAAAAGGGCCCATTCGAGTGGACCCCGGAGGCCGACCAAGCGTTTCAAGACCTCAAGAGATACCTGACCAGCCCTCCGGTGATGGTGGTGCCCCGGCCTCTCGAGCCCCTGGTGCTTTACCTTAACGCCACCCCTTACTCCACCAGCGCAGCTTTGGTGGCGGTCCGGGAGGAGCGCCGGGCTAGGGATGCATCGCGCCAAGCCACTCCCTCAGCCGGGGCGACCCAAGACATGGAGGGCACCGCGAGGGCTGCGGCAACGTCAGCAAAGGACCAGGCTCAGCAAGACGGTGCACTTGGGCCTGTAGAGGCCCCAACGAGCGACCAAGCTTTGGGGGCTCCGTCGTCTCAGGAGGCGCCCAAGCTCCGGAAGCCATGAGCCTCGTCAATACACCCGTCCTCGTCGAGCACCCAGTGTATTTTGTCAGCACGGTGTTGCTGGACGTGAGGGCACGGTACCCCATGCCTCAGAAGCTCTTGCTCGCGCTCTTGGTGGCCTCGCGTAAGCTGCAGCACTACTTTCAAGGTCACCCCATCAAGGTCGTCTCGGCCTACCTGTTGGAGAGGGTGCTCAGGAGCCCCAACTCCGCCGGGAGAGTCGCTGAGTGGAACATCGAGCTACATACATTTCAGGTGGAGTTCAGCACAACCAGGGTCATCAAGGGAGCCGCGCTCGCTGATTTCGTGGCAGAATGGACGGACGCCCCGGGGCTTGAAGCAGGCGAGGATCGGTCCCTCTCGCTGGGGAGTGAAGCGCCAGATGGCTGGGTTATGTATTTCGATGGCGCCTTCGCGCTCCAGGGCGTGGGGGTTGGAGCAGTGCTCGTCACACCCAGTCAGGACAAGCTTTACTACGCCGTGCAGCTCTGCTTCCAGCAGGGCGAGAAGGTCTCCAACAACATAGGAGAGTACGAAGGCCGCATAGCTAGCCTCAAGGCTGCGGTTGCCCTGGGGTGAAGCGCCTCACCATTAAGGGCGACTCGCAGCTCCTCGTCAACTTCTCCAACAAGGTATACGAGCCGAAGGATGAGCACATAGAAGCATACCTCGCGGAGGTACGCAAGATGGAGAAGCAGTTCTTGGGCTTGGAGCTGCAGCACGTGCCCCGTGGCACCAACAAGGAAGCCGACGACATCACCAGGATAGCATCCAAGCGGCTACCCCAAGAGCCTGGCGTCTTCGAGGAGCGGCTCTTCAACCCATCGGCAACACCACCACTTTCAAGGACAGTGCTACCTCGGGAGGAACTCCCTCAACCACCTGCCTCGGGAGCCCCGGCCTGTGGCCCGACCTTGGGAGCACGCCTACTCTTGGCGCTCGAGCCTCAGGAGGGGTGCTGGACCAAGGAATTCAAGGCATACCTGACGCAAGGGACGCTGCTGGAGAAGGAGGAGGACGCGGAGCGTGTTGCCCGACAGGCCACGGCATACTGCATCCAAGACGGTGAGTTATACAGGAAGCAGCCAAATGATGTTTCCTTGCGTTACATCCCCAGGGAAGAGGGGAAAGAGTTGCTAGCCTACATACACGGCGGGGACTGCGGGCACCACCCGTCGTCACGGACTCTCGTCGGCAAGGCGTTCCGCAGCTGATTCTACTGGCCTACAGCACTCAACAACACGACTGAGCTGGTGAAGTCCTGCAAGGTTTGTCAGTTCTGCGCCAAGCAGATCCATCAGCCTGCTCAGGGCCTCCAGACCATCCCACTCTCGTGGCCATTCGCGGTCTGGGGGCTGGATATCTTGGGCCCGTTCCCTCGAGCGCCTGGGGGCTACCGCTACCTCTACATCGCCATCGACAAGTTCACCAAATGGGCGGAGGTAGAAGCCGTCCGCACCATCCCGGCCGGCTCTGCGGTCAAGTTCATCAAGGGTCTCATGAGCCGGTTTGGGGTCCCCAAACGCATCATTACCGATAACGGCTCGTAGTTCACTAGCAATCTCTTCAAGACATATTGTGCTAACCTTGGAACGCAGATGTGCTACGCTTTGGTGGCGCACCCCCGGAGCAATGGTCAGGCCGAACGCGCCAACACGGAGGTCCTGAGAGGCCTCAAGACCAGGACCTTCAAGAAGAAGCTCAAGGCCTGCAGCAGGGGCTGGCACGACGAGCTCCAGTCCGTGTTGTGGTCTATCCGCACCACCGCTACCAAGCCAACGGGCGAGACCCCATTCTTCCTCGTCTACGGAGCAGAAGCGGTCCTCCCTCATGAGGTCAAGCATTGCTCCGCGCGGGTCCTGGCGTTTGATGTGGCGCAGCAGGACGCCATGCGGGGGATGGACCTCGTGCATGGGGAGGAACTCCACCGCGAAGCCACACTACGGGCGGCAACATATCAGCAGGCGCTGCGACGGTATCACTGTCGCAGCGTCCGCTCCAGGACGCTCGAGGTGGGTGACCTCGTCCTAAGGCGGGTGCTCTCCAGGGAAGAACTGCATAAGCTTTCACCCATGTGGGAGGGCCCGTTTAGGGTCGCCCACGTCTCCAGGCCAGGCGCCGCGCGCCTGGAGACGCAAGACGGGGTACCCATCCAGAACGCCTGGAACATCCAGCACCTCCGGAAGTTCTACCCATGAAGAAAGGCCCAGCGCCTGTGAAGAAGGCCCAGTTCCCGTGAAGGTCTCCACTCGTGACACTCTCATGTAATAATGAGTGGGCCTGTACACGCCCCGGAGTCTCAGGAGTTCCGCCCTCAGGCCTCGAGGGCTCCCTCCCACGTCCTAGTGGCAGCACTTAGCTCCGTGCTGGTGAGAAGACAAGAAGACTAGACTAGGTGCCGCACGCGGCTTTTCATTTGCTTTCCGTAGTTGGCTTGCCCCTCTATAATCGAAATTTGCTTTCTGGTGTTCCTTGTCGGTCTTGTTCCATCGCCTTCTGCCTCTGATTCTGCCTTTGGTTCTCTGTTTGACCTGTACTCTCTCTCGCGTCCCTCGCGAGGGGGCTGGACAGGTGCCCTCGTGCCCTCGTGAGCGTCTTTTCTGCTTTTTTCGTGAGGCACCCTCATTCGAGCTCGCAAGCTGGCGCACCTCCCTCAATCCGTTCCCCTCGGGTACTGCGATGCGAGGCGCTGGGTCATGGTCAGCGGCGCCTGTGACTAGGGCTCGGGATCTTCGAACAATTTTTTGCAGTTCCTAGACGCCTCGCCAGGTACTGAGAAATGCGCGCCTCATGAGGCGGAAACTACTTCAAGCGCGTCACGCTAAGTTATTCCTACATGCCTATATAAAACATCGATACTGTGACGCGACAGAGGAACAATAAACACAGAATGACAACTTGGAAATCATAGTTTGTGCACGCCCCTGCGGGGCCCCATACTTGTCTCCCTCTTAATGTAGGAAGGAAAGGAAGAACGAAACAAAAGCGGCGCGTGCCCTGCAGCAGTTCGCGAGGATGGATCCATGACGCTCTCCTGGGCTCAGCCAGACCCCTCCTTGCGCTTCACTGGGGCGCGACGACGAGACGACCCGATGCCGCCCTCGAGGCGGGCGCGGCGGCGTGGCGGCTGGTCATAGCCGCCGCTGGTGGAGCTGTCGCCAGAGGAAGAGCCGCCGTAGCTTGGCAAGCCGCGGTCGGCGCCGAGGGCGGGTCCACCTTTGTCCTCATCACGACCATCGCCAAGGCTGAGCACCTCATTGCCGTCGTTGTCCTCAGGGCAGCACCCGACGCGGCGGCCATCTTCTCCAAACACCCTCACGTAGAGGGTTGCGTTGCCATCGTATTTGAAGTGGAGGGTGCACCACCTACCCAGGCCGCGCGCGCGGGCAAACGTCTGCCAGCCGCGGGCCAGGGCTGCGTTGCCCGCAACGGAGACCTCAATCGTGACCCAGGAAGCTTTGCTGCAGCAGCCGCCCGACTGCAGCCAGAGCCCGCTTGGACCTGTGGCCGGCAGCTCGCCAACGAAGAAGTGCGGGAGCTGAAGCCAGGTGTCGGCCGGGTTCTCCGACCACACGACGAACTCCGGCAGCACCTCCACTGAGTGGAAGCATGGCCGGGGAGGCCGTGCGACCATGGCACGTCTCCCTTCATCGACAGGGCTGCCACGACATGGGCGACTCCCACCACACGAAGGGGCACCGCCGGAGCCGCGGGCGGCCGGGGTCGCGGTGTGCTTACGGGGACGTCCGCGCCCGCGCTTGGGCGGCGGAGAGCCGGGCCCCTCTTGGTGAGCTTTCCCCTTCTCCGCAGTCGAGAACCTCTTCACAGGCTTCATGGGTGTCGCTACTGGCAATGGAACAAGGGAGAGGAAGCGAGCGGAGCAGGAAAAGATGAGCCACGCGGGCTCCGCCCCCCTCCTCATTTATAGCAGGATAAGGCCAACCGGCGATCCCCACGATCACAGGTAATGATGATATTTCTCTGCATGCAGCAGGGACTCGTCAAGTCGGGCAGTTGCCGAGGCAGCGTGGGGAAGTGGAGACGCCCACGTCCAATCAATTGCCATGCGTTGACCAAGGCTGCAGGCTATTGGGGCCCGCGGTGCTCCGCACTTGCCCTTTGGCTTTGCCTCGAAGCCAAGTTCGAGCATGCGTTGGGCCCGGGGGCTACTGTCGGTGTCCTGGGAATGGGGGTCCCCAAACTTGCCTGCCTGCGGCCCACGGCGTGGCTCCACCAGGGGCCCTGTATGGCCCATCTTCACCAGCAAACATTCAAGACCCTCGCGAGGGGCCAAGCCTCGCGAGGCGGAGGACACGAGACCTCCTCGGGAACAGTCTCACCGGGCTGGCTCGCGAGGGGCGGAGAGCAAGGGACACCTCGCGAGGTTCCTGTGATGCAAGCCATGATGACTGGAGCCAGGCGGGCGCCAGCGCGCGCAGTGTTCTTGTTTCCTCTTTGGTGCTAAAGGGGCAAGCGCAGACTAGTAGTCCCGAGGCATCAGGCAAAGGTTTCCATATCGGTGCAACGAGACCAAGACCAGCAGGACGACAAGACGGAGGTCACCATGGAGCCCAAGACGGCGTCACCACCAGAGCCTTTGGCAGGCAAAGACCACCTTTAGTCAGGATAACTTGTACTTGTTGTCTTCCTTCGAATTTGGCCATTGTTGGCTCCCTTCCCGCTCAATATTTGGGGTGAGGACCAGGGCCTCTATAAATAGGACTAGCCACCACAGTAGGAAAAAGGCTCATCTCGAACTAGATCCATCCCATCCTCACACTCACCAAGCACAAGAACACCTCCCCTCAGCCCAAGAGGAATCCACCACACCACACTGGAGTAGGGCATTACACCACATTGGTGGCCCGAACCAGTATAAACCTTGTGTCCCTTGTGTTGCGAGTTCATCGAGCTAGGCTTTAAGATCGCGACGCAAGTGAGGGTGTGATTAGGTATGGAGAGGTCTTCGTGCGCACCCTAGTGTTCGAACCTCAAGAGTTTTGCCGGAACCCGAAATCCAACACCTGCGGATTCTCCTCGCCCCACGATCACGGGGCGGAAACTGCCATTCCACGTGCCTCCCGTTTCGCACGAACTTGCCACGTGTTCCGCATGCATTGGGCATGGTAGGTGGTGGATGCAGAGGGCACAAAGAGGAGTGCCATGGCCAAAAACCGAGCGCTGATGGTTGGAGCAGAGGGTCGGCCTTGATTCTCAGAGCCACAGAGGGTGCAGAGAGGCCGTATTGGAGGAGCGGGGCGGCCATTTCCTGTATGAGGAGCCAGCCCCTGCCTCGTCCCCGTATAAAGAGGGGCAGGGGTAGCGCCTCTCTGCACACACTCCTTCTTCTTCTTCTCCGCAACCATCCCCTTCTAGCCATGGTGAGAGGCCGAGGGCGCGGCACTGTCCTGGCGGCGGCGACGAGGGCTTCTTCCCGACAGCGTATCCCTCCTCCTCCGGATCCTGCGGTGGCAGAACCCGCCGCGAGGGGAGGAGGAAGGGGACGAGGTCGAGGTCGCTGCGGCACTCGAGGAGGAGGAGGGCGTGGCGGCGCCTTGGTTGCACCCCCACCGGCGGCTCCTCCTCCTATGGAAGGCCACGTCGGGGACCAACATCGAGAGTTCATCATCAGGATGTACAACCCCCGTGTGGTCACCTTCGCCTTCCAACTCCCTTCGCACAGGAGATGGAGCTCAAACAACAGCACTCTCTGAGGTTGCACATGATGGGTTGTGAGAACTGCAGTATGCGAGTTGATGTCGACTTCCCGGCCCCTCACGTAATCTACCGACACCGGGGCTGGAAGACCTTCGCCCGTGCTCATGGCTTCTCAGAGGGGCACGTTCTCCAGTTCAAATTAATGGAGAACGGTCTGCGCTCCGTCAAGATCTTTGGGCACTCGGGAGGTCGCTTAGGGTGCTGCGGAGAGAGCTCGACCGACGACGAAAGCTCCTCCTCGAGCAAAAGCGACGATGAGGACAGTGACGGCGATGACGACGGCAGCAGGCAGGAGAGCGATGACTCTGAGTCTGGCTGATTGTCGCCCGCACCATCTTCATGAGGCGGCAGCACCATCATCAGCATCTGCATCTCCTTCCCGGCAGTGGGATTTGCCGGGGAGTTGGATGCAGAGGTGGGGATGGTGCTGCCAGGCTCCTCCAGCAGTCTGCCAGCTAGACCCCGGCAGGCTTCCTCTCGGGCTGCATGTGGCACCCAAGTCTTTATTTGGATTTTTTTGAAAAGATTTTATTTGACTTGAGGGGAGTGATTTAAATTTTTTTCTTCAAGAGAACTCTCCCTCTCATATATTTTCTTTATGGCAAAAATTTTATTTGGATTCACCCAAGATCTGCCTTTGACCTTGGGAGTTCTTGCCTTCATTTGGACTCAAGAAAAAATGTTTTTTTTTTATTTGGGAAAAGAACTTTTGAAAACCTTTTTCTGAATTTGCACTATGGCTTTTGGAAGGTACTTTGCCACTTTCAACTATTCCTTCTTGCCATGGCATAAGTGCAAATCCTCTCTCCTAAACACTCCCTCACCTCTGGATCATGATTTACATCAAATCTAGCAAGTTGAACCTCCCCATGTATTTATTTTCCATTCAAATTCTATTCAAATATTTTCTGCCTTCTATTCTACCTCTTGGAGATTTACAAAGGAACTCCATTTTCTGTTTGGACTTTTACCACCAAACTTCTTTCCCCTCCTAGTCCTTTGAACCCTCAACCTAGAACCATGAAGATCCACTGGTCTCCAGTTCAAAATTTTCAAACTACATCAGCTGCAAGTTTGGACCAGATTTGGCAAATTTGGTGAAATTCATTCAAAACCTTCTCCAAAAATTCCAAATAAATTCATGCAGCCCCTGGGTGCTTTGAGTGGTCATCTCACCAAGTTACAGCTCCAGCAAAATTTACCTCTTTACCAAAACCTACTATCGAACACCTGCAATGCATGGTCACTGTCAAGTTTCAGTAACTTCAGAGTTTCAGTTCAGTGCTTGCTGTCGTTTTCTTCAGAAACAGGCATCGATCTCGCCAGTACCGCCGCTTCGCCTTGCTCCTCGTCCTCGCCCACTTGTTCCTGCACCGCACGAGCGCCTGGCACCTTGCGGGCGTCGGCGACGGGCAGCAGGAGGTGCGCTGCCCCGTGACCGACGCCGGCGGCGGCTTTGCGGACGCCAGCGGGAGACACGGTGTCGACGACTCCACCCAGCGCCGCCCAAACCACCGGAGCCCGCCGCGTGGCCGCCCACTCCCCCGAATGCGCTGCCGCTCTCGTCGTGAACCGCAGGGCGCGGAGCGCGCTCTCTGCCGCCGTTGAGCCCGTGCGGTCACCTCATCGTGGGCAGACGCCATTACGCCAGGGCCAGCTCCGTTTAGCTGCAAAACGAGTCCCGTAACATCCACCGATGCTGCCCGACTGCTCAAACCCTCTGCCAACCCACTGCTCCGCCGTAATCGCTCGCCGGAGATTCTCCGTTCACGGCCACCCCGTCGATCTGCCTATAAATAGAGGTCCCGAGCTTCAACTCGAGCACCCACCAGCCCTGCACTTCCTCTAGAGCACGCCTAGCCACTGGAAGAGCCCCGAGGAGGTCTCCTTCCTCGACTCCGGCCGCCGCGACCCGCCACGGGATCCAGCCCGATTCGCCCCCGTCTTGCAGCCCTCCACCGGAGTTCCCCATCCTCACCCGAGCCGCCGTCCGCCGGAGATAGTGTCGCCGTCGACGTGGTGCTCCCCGTTGGACGAGTCCACCACCCACCGACGCGGAAGAAGACACCGAAGCTCTTGGTACCCTCCGTTTCTCCTAACTCGCCGTGGTTCAACGCCGGCGTCCACCGCCGTCTTCGGGCGCCGGCGAGCCTTTTCAAACCTGACATGCGGGCCCCGCGTGTTAGCCTCTGTTCTATTTCCCCGAACCGTTTTCTGTTGACGCCTTCGGGCAAAATACGTCTTCTCTCTTGCGCTTGCGCATTTCCAAACGAACCGTTTTCTGTTTTCTCAGTTAAAACCCTAGAACTTTTCTGTTTCATTACAGAAAGGTCCCTGGACAGAAACCTTTATAACTTTTTAATAAAAAGGTATTTTTGAGTGATTCTTTTTCTGACATTCTTAAAATTTTGTCTAGTTTTTTATGGGATTTATTTGGGAAATATTTGGCAAAGTTTCTGTGCATGTGTTGGTTTTCACGTTAGTACCCGTTTCGTGATTGCCGTAGGTTCCGGGAGAGGTGACGGAGCCGCGAACTTCGCCGAGCTAGATTCCGACTTCTCCGAACCAGGCAAGCATGTTTGGACATTTGATATGGCAGAAGTTTTCAATGTTCATGTGAAAGTTTGTGTGTGGCATATGAGTGTCGGTAAATATCTCGTTGCTCGTAAGGCAACGACCCGGTTGTTCCGAAGTTGCGATGACCTCTGATGAGAGGTGGCCTAGTCATGTGGTGACATGAAGGGCAGCAAGGTGGTACTGTTGTAGCATGCCAGCCTTGTGTCATCCGACTTTTCCAACATTAACATGGTTGGAGCCGTGTTATCGTCCCTTCCCCTGTCCGTGCTACCACATGTCTCATTGCCAGGATACGGTTTAGTAAGTTGGTAACCTCTTTCCGTGTACACACCAAACAGAGAGGCCGGGATGATGGTACCTTGGCCCAGGATTAAAGCCAGTCATTCGGTCAGGGGGCATGGGTGTTTCCGGTTGGGACCGAGAGGGGGGGCACCCCCTTATAGCGCGTGTATAGAAAGTTGATCCCATGCTACGCGAGGTTGTAGCCTCCCCGACTCAAGGTTTTTCTTGAATGTTGCCGAGGGTGATCCCTGGCTTCGGATGGTTGAATTGGGTGTGTACTGGTTAGACGTGTTCCTTCCAGAACACCGTAGACGGAACTAGTCCCCGTGACTACTGAAATCCGTTGGCTGTGGTTAAGTACAAACTCTGCAGAGTCAATTCTTTCCAAATCATCGTATCCATGATCAGTAGTGTATACATTATATCCATATCTATCCATGTGAAAAACTTGTCCCCGGTGAACAAGCTCAAGGGGTAAAATCTCAGGTTTCATTGTTATTTCAGTGGATGGACAAGCTTTATTTTGTGTCTCATGCTTGTGATAATTTATGTCTCCGAGCTGTTGTAATAATGAAATGTGATATAAGCCCTTTAGGTGACGTCGCGCAGACATCCGACTGTGGCGTGTACTCGTTTCTCACTTTCGATATAAGCCCTTTATGTGATGTCGCTCAGACGTCCGACTGCGGCATGCACTGCCTTTACTTTCTGTTATAAGCCCTTTATGTGGTGTCGCCCCGGCGCCCGACTGTGGCATTATCATTCCGCATTTTCCGCTCGAGGAGTCTTTCAGACACTCGTTTGGCACCTGTATTATTATTCCGCATTTTCCGCTCGAGGAGTCTTTCAGACACTCGTTTGGCACCTGTATTATTATTCCGCATTTTCCGCTCGAGGAGTCTTTCAGACACTCGTTTGGCACCTGTATTATTATTCCGCATTTTCCTCTCGAGGAGTCTTTCAGACACTCGTTTGGCACCCGTATTACTATTCGGCAGTTTCCGCTCGAGGCGTCATTCAGACCCTCGCTTGGCACCCAGTATTTATTATCTCTATGTCTGATCGCACTGGTTAACTTATTCATGTGTTTCATGTTTGCATTTGTTATACCTTATGTCCGAACTGTCTTGCGAGTACTTTCATAGTACTCACCTGGCTTGTTGATTTGGCCAGATGTTGACGAAGGCGATCTCTTGGATGAAGAGTTTGATAGCGCGTCCGATGCCTAGAGGAGTCCCAGTCAGTCCTGCGCGATCCCGGATTTTGGTCACTTGTATTGTATACGCTTCCGCCACCCGCAATAAGTCTTCTCGAGTCTCACTCCGACGCTCGAAGAGCTGTAGTCTTCTGGAGACATATCACTCGCCTCGCGGTGATATCTCCACCATCGTCATTATCGTGAGTTAGTAGTCTGCCACCCTATCCGCCGTATTGTTTTATCGGCGTGCATGTAATAAATTGTTGGGCAGTCTCTGCTCAACTTTGTATTATATTTAGTACTCCTGGTATTTTTTTCTTCTGTGACCAATGTATTGTCTATCAGTGAGAAGGAATTCTTCCTCGCTGGTCCGTAACAGGGATTGGTTTCTCAATAATTATTTTATTGAAAAACCGGTCGTGACAAGCTTGGTATCAGAGCCAGGCTGACTGTAGGAAGCCACTAGGTGCGACCGCTAATCAGTGATTAGCGTCTTTTGTGCTTCTTCAGCATTTTGCAATTGTAGCTATTTTCTGTTGGTCATCATAAAATTTATGACATGACTACTCAGAATTTTTGCCTACTTTTGTAGATGGCTGGCAACAGCTGTGAGAATCGAGTGTTCACCAACGTGCCCGAGGGGTTTGTCAAGCTCCTCGTCTCCATCACCAAGCTCGCGATCGGGCCAGCAGCTCGCCCGGAGTTCACCCTCTATCAGCACAAGCTCAGTGACGACGTGTCTATGCACCAGGCTGTGGTGCAGTTCAAGGGAGGACGTTCAGCTGCACGCCACTTCCGTTTTGTGGGAAGGGCCATGCCTACGGAGAGGCATGCCATGCAGATGGCTGCCCGGGAGGCGATAGCTCGCCTTCGGGACATCCTTCCTACGATGAAGACTCGTCGCTACCGCTACCTCCCATGCCATGTGCCTTACACCAGCCACTATGCGTTCGCCTGCCATCGGGGAGAGCGAGATGAAGCCATCGAGATGGTTGTGGAGTATCTCAAGGCCCTGGAGGAGTCTTTCGACAACCTCGTAGATGATCTTGTGGCTGCCCGCATGGACTTAGTCCGGGGCGGTCCTGCCAGCAGGAAGGAGCTTCTCCACACGGCGCCGCCTCTGACATTCGTCTCGTCTTCAGCCTCGTATGCACCGGCCGTTTTGGCCACTGCTCGCCGTCTGCCTACCACTGAGGAGTTCGACCGAGTCATCGCTCCTACTCCAGTCAGAGCCACACCGCCTGCCGCACGCGCTCTACCGCCAGTCGCCCCCGCACCATCACCGCAGCGCAGCGTCGCACGCCAGGAGCCAGCTAGAGAGGAGGAGGTTGATTCTCCTGGACCGCTGAGCCTTGCCCTCGGCAAGGGGAAGGAGATCTTCACCATCTCCGACTGAGAGCACCGAGTAGCCGCGTGTTATGCCTGCTTGTTTGATGTGTTGTTTTTATCTGTACGCTAGTTTGTGTTGGTGTGTTTGCTGCCTTCCGGAGTAGTACGCTAGTTTTTAATAACATGTCAGGATTGTGTACGCACAACCTGAGTGCTGTATCTTGTGTTTGCTTTCGCATGTAAGATTTGTGTTAAGCACTTCTTCTCCGTGAAAATCATTTGTGTTTCTTGAAAACCTTGAAGCCTTTTTGATTATTGCCTTTGCAAGGGTTTTCCTGCGCTACACGGTTTTTCTCATGGGTTTTGCAAATGATACCCCAGACTGGAAAAATGTCTCGCCCTTGGACTCGCTCTATGCCCAATCAGCCAGAAGAGGTTTACGGAACACAGACCAGCAACAATTTCACTCAGGGTCAGTCCAGCCAACAGGACAGCGAAGCGGCACTATCTCAAGTATGCCGTCTCTTCGAGCAAAGCCAGCAACAGCACCAGGAGATGATGAACCATGTCATCAATATGGGAAACCACCGTGAACCCTATCAACCACATTCCAAGTTATCTGAGTTACAGAAGACTCGCCCCTCAACTTTTGCTCACACCGACAGGCCACTGGAAGCCGATGATTGGCTTCGCGAGATTGAAAGGAAACTGATTATCGCTCAATGCTCAGATCATGAGAAGGTGCTTTATGCACCACACTACCTTACTGGAGCAGCCGCAGCATGGTGGGAAAACTTCCTACACATGCACCCCAGGGAACACAACATCACCTGGGAAGAATTCAAGGAAGGCTTCCGTGGGGCACACATTCCCAGGAGCATCCTAAAGATCAAGAAGAGAGAGTTTGATGACCTGAAGCAAAGAGGCATGACCGTCACAGAATACAACGGCCAGTTTACCCAACTGTCTCGTTATGCCTACGACGAGCACATGACAGAAAACAAGAAGATGGAAAAATTCCTGGACGGCCTGGCACCAGCATTAAGATGCCAACTGATTGTACACACCTTTCCGGATTTTAAGACGCTGGTGGACAAGGCCATCACCCTGGAGAATGAGCGCCGTAGTCTGGAAGATATCCGCAAGCGGAAGAGGGACAAGACGACTCTTGCCCGCAGCAACCGAGGCAAGACTGAGGTCCCAAGGACAGACACGAGGAGATCCACGACTACTGAGCCAAGACCCGTCGGACAATTTCATGCCAGAGACAAGGAGTTCACATACCGTCCAGGGGTCACCTGCTATGCTTGTGGTCAACAAGGGCATTATGCTAAACAGTGCCCGAAGCCAAGAGACTCGGCACCCAAGCCGAACAATGGTGGAAACAATCCAGCCCCCAAGCGCAACAACTTCAATCCCAGCAACAACCACAGGAAGGGTCACTTGAACCATGTGACCAGGGAAGAAGCGCAGAATGCCCCAGACATCGTGCTCGGTACGTTCCCTGTCAACACAGTACCTGCCACGGTTTTGTTTGATTCTGGAGCTTCCCATTCGTTCGTTTCGAAGAGTTTTGTTTCGCAACATGGTTTTCCGATACTCCCCTTGGAAAAATCTATGATCATCAAGTCCCCCGGAAATAAGCAAATTGCTCAGGGTTACTGCCAAGGAGTGGTCATTGAGTTCGAAGGACTACCATTCCACGCGAATCTCATCGTGTTGGAAAGTAAAGGACTGGATGTCATTTTAGGAATGGACTGGTTGACCACCAACAAAGGATTCATCGACTGTTTCAATCGGACAGTGATTCTCACTCACCATCACGGCAAGACTATAAGAGTTTCCGCTCAAGAAAGGCCACGATCACAGAAACCAAAACTGAACAAGATGGACATCGCAGAATTAAGAAAAGTGCCAGTGGTATGCGAGTTCCCTGATGTGTTCCCGGAAGAACTACCAGGCATGCCACCAGACCGAGAGATCGAATTCAGCATCGAACTAGCACCTGGCACCGCTCCCATTTATAAGAAGCCATATAGAATGGCACCCTCAGAATTGGTGGAGTTAAAGAAGCAGATAAAAGAATTATTGGACAAAGGATTTATTCGAGCCAGCTCCTCACCTTGGGGTTCGCCTGTGTTGTTCGCCAAAAAAAAGGATGGGACTTTAAGGCTGTGCATAGACTATCGAGCCCTCAATATGGTCACCATCAAAAACAAATATCCGATGCCACGAATAAATGATTTGTTTGACCAGCTCGCACAGGCCAAGGTATTCTCGAAAATTGATTTGCGATCGGGATATCACCAATTGAAGGTACGGACGGAAGATATTCCCAAGACAGCTTTCACTTCCAGATATGGGTTATACGAGTTTACGGTGATGCCGTTTGGACTAACAAACGCCCCCGCATATTTCGTCCACCTCATGAACAAAGTATTCATGAAATTCATGGACAAATTTGTGGTGGTATTCATTGACGACATTCTGGTTTACTCAAGGACACCAGAAGAACATGCTGAGCACCTCAGAATTGTTTTGGGAGAATTGAGGAAACATCAGTTGTACGCCAAATTTAGCAAATGCGAATTTTGGCTAAGAAAAGTTGGTTTCTTGGGCCATATATTGAACCAAGAAGGCGTGGCCGTAGACCCAGAAAAGGTCAAGGCCATACTGGACTGGAAGCCACCCGCGAATGTTACAGATGTACGGAGTTTCCTAGGAATGGCCGGATATTACAGGAGATTTATTGAAGGATTCTCCACTGTGGCAAAACCTATAACACAGTTACTCAAGAAGGACAAGAAATTCGTATGGACGGAAGCATGTGAGCAGAGCTTCCAAGAACTCAAGAAGAAGCTAACAACCGCACCAGTCTTAACCGTACCAGACATACACAAGAGCTTTGAGGTGTATTGTGACGCGTCCCGAAAAGGTCTCGGATGTGTGCTAATGCAGGATGGCAAAGTTGTCGCATATGCCTCCAGACAGCTGCGAAAACATGAGGAAAATTACCCAACACATGACTTGGAACTAGCAGCAGTTATACATGCACTCAAGGAGTGGAGGCACTTTCTGTTGGGAAATCGCTGTGAAATATATACAGACCATAAGAGCCTCAAATATATTTTCACACAGCCAGAGCTGAATTTACGCCAACGACGCTGGTTGGAACTGGTCAAGGACTATGACGTCGGTATTCACTACCACCCAGGGAAGGCAAATGTAGTGGCCGATGCCCTTAGTCGAAACCCCAGCCCGGACAGTGACGGTCAGCAAAGTTTGAGGCCTGAGTTTCAGCGAGAGTTCACTCGGCTCAACATGATGTTAGTCTCTGAGGGCACCATATCGAACCTGGAGATACAACCCACCCTAGTGGAACAAATCAAGAAGGCCCAACAGGGACACCCCAGTATCGAAGGCATAAAGAAGAAAATGAACCGTAGTAAGACTTCAGAATTCGTCACGGACAGTGAAGGAACATTATGGTACCGGGACAGGCTTTGCGTACCTAACATTGAGGAACTCAAGCAACAGATCTTGACGGAAAGCCACACCGCCCCATACTCGATCCATCCTGGAGGAACCAAAATGTACAAGGACATCCAGGAAAGATTTTGGTGGCACGGTATGAAAAGAGATATAGCCACATTCATTGCTTGTTGCGATTCATGTCAGCGCATCAAGGCCGAGCACCAAAAGCCAGCAGGGCTACTCCAGCCTAACAGGATACCGGAGTGGAAATGGGATGAAATCGGAATGGACTTCATTGTCGGATTACCCCGATCGCAACGCGGAAATGACACCATATGGGTCATCACAGACCGACTAACCAAGGTTGCACACTTCATTCCCGTGAAGACTACCTACTCCACACAAAGACTGGCAAAACTCTATCTCTCCCGTATAGTTTGCTTGCACGGAGTCCCAAAGACTATAATATCTGACCGAGGCACCCAATTCGTCTCCAAATTTTGGGAACACCTACAACAAGCTCTGGGCACACAACTGGCTTTCAGTACAGCATACCACCCTCAGACAGATGGACAAACAGAGCGTGTAAACCAAATCCTAGAGGATATGCTAAGAGCCTGTGTACTCACCTATGGATCCAGTTGGGAAGAGAGTTTGCCCTATGCCGAATTTGCGTACAACAACAGTTACCAAGCCAGCTTGCAAATGGCACCCTTTGAAGCATTGTACGGACGGAGGTGTCGTACCCCATTGAATTGGTCAGAAACAGGTGACAGCCGTATCTTCGGCCCATATATGCTTAAGGAGGCCGAGGAAAAAGTTAAACAAATCAGGGACAGACTCAAGACAGCACAGAGCCGACAAAAGAGCTACTATGATCAGAAGCATCGTGAGGTCAGCTTTGAACCTGGTGATTCCGTATACCTCCGAGTATCTCCTATGAGGGGTCTGCAACGGTTCAAAATAAAGGGGAAACTAGCCCCAAGATTTATTGGACCATTTTGTGTGAAGGCACGAAGAGGCACGGTAGCCTACCAGCTAGACCTACCCAAGGAGCTGTCAGACGTCCATGACGTATTCGACGTCTCGCAGTTGAGGAAATGTGTAAGCAACCCAGAAATACATGTACCTCATGAGGACACTGATATACAACCAGATCTCACCTACAGAGAAAGGCCAGTAAAGATTTTAGAAGAGTCTGAACGGAGGACCCGTCAGAAAACGACAAAGTTTCTCAGGGTTCAGTGGAGCAACCACACTGAGGATGAAGCTACATGGGAAAGGGAGGATTTCCTTCGAGTAGAGTATCCATATCTATTTGAGGATCAGCAGAAACCTCTAGGACGAGATTTTTCCTAAGGGGGTAGGTGTTGTGGCACCCAAGTCTTTATTTGGATTTTTTTGAAAAGATTTTATTTGACTTGAGGGGAGTGATTTAAAAAAATTTCTTCAAGAGAACTCTCCCTCTCATATATTTTCTTTATGGCAAAAATTTTATTTGGATTCACCCAAGATCTGCCTTTGACCTTGGGAGTTCTTGCTCTTCATTTGGACTCAAGAAAAAATGTTTTTTTTTTCATTTGGGAAAAGAACTTTTGAAAACCTTTTTCTGAATTTGCACTATGGCTTTTGGAAGGTACTTTGCCACTTTCAACTATTCCTTCTTGCCATGGCATAAGTGCAAATCCTCTCTCCTAAACACTCCCTCACCTCTGGATCATGATTTACATCAAATCCAGCAAGTTGAACCTCCCCATGTATTTATTTTCCATTCAAATTCTATTCAAATATTTTCTGCCTTCTATTCTACCTCTTGGAGATTTACAAAGGAACTCCATTTTCTATTTGGACTTTTACCACCAAACTTCTTTCCCCTCCTAGTCCTTTGAACCCTCAACCTAGAACCATGAAGATCCACTGGTCTCCAGTTCAAAATTTTCAAACTACATCAGCTGCAAGTTTGGACCAGATTTGGCAAATTTGGTGAAATTCATTCAAAACCTTCTCCAAAAATTCCAAATAAATTCATGCAGCCCCTGGGTGCTTTGAGTGGTCATCTCACCAAGTTACAGCTCCAGCAAATTTACCTCTTTACCAAAACCTACTGTCGAACACCTGCAATGCATGGTCACTGTCAAGTTTCAGTAACTTCAGAGTTTCAGTTCAGTGCTTGCTGTCGTTTTCTTCAGAAACGGGCATCGATCTCGCCAGTACCGCCGCGTCGCCTTGCTCCTCGTCCTCGCCCACTTGTTCCTGCACCGCACGAGCGCCTGGCACCTTGCGGGCGTCGGTGACGGGCAGCAGGAGGTGCGCCGCCCCGTGACCGACGCCGGCGGCGGCTTTGCGGACGCCAGCAGGAGACACGGCGCCGACGACTTCACCCAGTGCCGCCCAAACCACCGGAGCCCGCCGCGTGGCCGTCCACTCCCCCGAATGCACTGCCGCTCTCGTCGTGAACCGCAGGGCGCGGAGCGCGCTCTCTGCCGCCGTTGAGCCCGTGCGGTCACCTCACCGTGGGCAGACGCCATTACGCCAAGGCCAGCTCCGTTTAGCTGCAAAACGAGTCCCGTAACATCCACCGATGCTGCCCGACCGCTCAAACCCTCTGCCAACCCACTGCTCCACCGTAATCGCTCGCCGGAGATTCTCCGTTCACGGCCACCCCGTCGATCTGCCTATAAATAGAGGTCCCGAGCTTCAACTCGAGCACCCACCAGCCCTGCACTTCCTCTAGAGCACGCCTAGCCACTGGAAGAGCCCCGAGGAGGTCTCCTTCCTCGACTCCGGCCGCCGCGACCCGCCACGGGATCCAGCCCGATTCGCCCCCGTCTTGCAGCCCTCCACCGGAGTTCCCCATCCTCACCCGAGCCGCCGTCCGCCGGAGATAGTGTCGCCGTCGACGTGGTGCTCCCCGTTGGACGAGTCCACCACCCACCGACGCGGAAGAAGACACCGAAGCTCTTGGTACCCTCCGTTTCTCCTAACTCGCCGTGGTTCGACGCCGGCGTCCACCGCCGTCTTCGGGCGCCGGCGAGCCTTTTCAAACCTGACATGCAGGCCCCGCGTGTTAGCCTCTGTTCTATTTCCCCGAACCGTTTTCTGTTGACGCCTTCGGGCAAAATACGTCTTCTCTCTTGCGCTTGCGCATTTCCAAACGAACCGTTTTCTGTTTTCTCAGTTAAAACCCTGGAACTTTTCTGTTTCATTACAGAAAGGTCCCTGGACAGAAACCTTTATAACTTTTTAATAAAAAGGTATTTTTGAGTGATTCTTTTTCTGACATTCTTAAAATTTTGTCTAGTTTTTATGGGATTTATTTGGGAAATATTTGGCAAAGTTTCTGTGCATGTGTTGGTTTTCACGTTAGTACCCGTTTCGTGATTGCCGTAGGTTCCGGGAGAGGTGACGGAGCCGCGAACTTCGCCGAGCTAGATTCCGACTTCTCCGAACCAGGCAAGCATGTTTGGACATTTGATATGGCAGAAGTTTTCAATGTTCATGTGAAAGTTTGTGTGTGGCATATGAGTGTCGGTAAATATCTCGTTGCTCGTAAGGCAACGACCCGGTTGTTCCGAAGTTGCGATGACCTCTGATGAGAGGTGGCCTAGTCATGTGGTGACATGAAGGGCAGCAAGGTGGTACTGTTGTAGCATGCCAGCCTTGTGTCATCCGACTTTTCCAACATTAACATGGTTGGAGCCGTGTTATCGTCCCTTCCCCTGTCCGTGCTACCACATGTCTCATTGCCAGGATAAGGTTTAGTAAGTTGGTAACCTCTTTCCGTGTACACACCAAACAGAGAGGCCGGGATGATGGTACCTTGGCCCAGGATTAAAGCCAGTCATTCGGTCAGGGGGCATGGGTGTTTCCGGTTGGGACCGAGAGGGGGGGCACCCCCTTATAGCGCGCGTATAGAAAGTTGATCCCATGCTACGCGAGGTTGTAGCCTCCCCGACTCAAGGTTTTTCTTGAATGTTGCCGAGGGTGATCCCTGGCTTCGGATGGTTGAATTGGGTGTGTACTGGTTAGACGTGTTCCTTCCAGAACACCGTAGACGGAACTAGTCCCCGTGACTACTGAAATCCGTTGGCTGTGGTTAAGTACAAACTCTGCAGAGTCAATTCTTTCCAAATCATCGTATCCATGATCAGTAGTGTATACATTATATCCATATCTATCCATGTGAAAAACTTGTCCCCGGTGAACAAGCTCAAGGGGTAAAATCTCAGGTTTCATTGTTATTTCAGTGGATGGACAAGCTTTATTTTGTGTCTCATGCTTGTGATAATTTATGTCTCCGAGCTGTTGTAATAATGAAATGTGATATAAGCCCTTTAGGTGACGTCGCGCAGACGTCCGACTGTGGCGTGTACTCGTTTCTCACTTTCGATATAAGCCCTTTATGTGATGTCGCTCAGACGTCCGACTGCGGCATGCAATGCCTTTACTTTCTGTTATAAGCCCTTTATGTGGTGTCGCCCCGGCGCCCGACTGTGGCATTATCATTCCGCATTTTCCGCTCGAGGAGTCTTTCAGACACTCATTTGGCACCTGTATTATTATTCCGCATTTTCCGCTCGAGGAGTCTTTCAGACACTCGTTTGGCACCTGCATTATTATTCCGCATTTTCCGCTCGAGGAGTCTTTCAGACACTCGTTTGGCACCTGTATTATTATTCCGCATTTTCCTCTCGAGGAGTCTTTTAGACACTCGTTTGGCACCCGTATTACTATTCGGCAGTTTCCGCTCGAGGCGTCATTCAGACCCTCGCTTGGCACCCAGTATTTATTATCTCTATGTCTGATCGCACTGGTTAACTTATTCATGTGTTTCATGTTTGCATTTGTTACACCTTATGTCCGAACTGTCTTGCGAGTACTTTCATAGTACTCACCTGGCTTGTTGATTTGGCCAGATGTTGACGAAGGCGATCTCTTGGATGAAGAGTTTGATAGCGCGTCCGATGCCTAGAGGAGTCCCAGTCAGTCCTGCGCGATCCCGGTTTTTGGTCACTTGTATTGTATACGCTTCCGCCACCCGCAATAAGTCTTCTCGAGTCTCACTCCGACGCTCGAAGAGCTGTAGTCTTCTGGAGACATATCACTCGCCTCGCGGTGATATCTCCACCATCGTCATTATCGTGAGTTAGTAGTCTGCCACCCTATCCGCCGTATTGTTTTATCGGCGTGCATGTAATAAATTGTTGGGCAGTCTCTGCTCAACTTTGTATTATATTTAGTACTCCTGGTATTTTTTTCTTCTGTGACCAATGTATTGTCTATCAGTGAGAAGGAATTCTTCCTCGCTGGTCCGTAACAGGGATTGGTTTCTCAATAATTATTTTATTGAAAAACCGGTCGTGACACTGCAGCTCCGTTAGCCCTGTCGTTACCTGCTGGCTGTGGTGACAATGGTCGATGGGTCGCCTCCACCGTGCCCTCCATCGATGCGTTCCTCGGTCCTCCCGCTCCCGTCGGGCTACCTCTCCTGGAGCCCGTAGGGGTGATACGTCTCGAACGTATCTACTTTTCCAAACACTTTTGCCCTTTTTTGGACCCTAACTTGCATGATTTGAATGGAACTAACCCGGACTGACGCTGTTTTCAGGAGAATTGCCATAGTGTTATTTTGTGCAGAAATAAAAGTTCTCGGAATGACCTGAAACTTCACAGAGAATATTTTTGGAATATATAAAAAATACTGGCGAAAGAATCAACACCAGAGGGCCCACACCCTGTCCACGAGGGTGGAGGGCGCGCCCATCATCCTGGGGCGCGCCCCCTGCCTCGTGGGCCCTTGAGGCTCCACCGACATCAACTCCAACTCTATATATTCACGTTCCGGGAGAAAAAATCAGAGAGAAGGATTCATCGCGTTTTACAATACGGAGCCACCGCCAAGCCCTAATCTCTCTCGGGAGGGCTGATCTCGAGTCCATTCGGGGGTCCGGAGTGGGGAATCCGTTGCCGTCGTCATCATCAACCTTCCTCCATCAGCAATTTCATGATGCTCACAGCCGTGGGTGAGTAATTCCATCATAGTCTTGCTGGACGGTGATGGGTTGGATGAAATTTATCATGTAATCGAGTAAGTTTTGTTAGGGTTTGATCCCTAGTATCCATTATGTTCTGAGATTGATGTTGTTATGACTTTGCTATGCTTAATGCTTGTGACTAGGTGTAACGTCCCAAATTTTCAATTTGGAATGTTATACATAGATCATCATTGCATATCATGTTTTGTTGCATTTTGACAAATCCTCGATAAATCCTAAGCAACTCAAGGACCCTCGGAGAGAGTTGGGGATTTTCTCGAATTTTTCAAATTTAATTTTCCAACGAGGATTGTGGTTTTACTTATTTTTCTCTCCGGAAAAATATTTCATTTTAAGTAAACGAGAGGAGAAAATATGACTTCTCCAGACAATTGAAATACGGGAGGAAAAATGTTAAAATCATTATTTGGAATTTATTTGGATTTTATTTGCAAATTTTTATTGCATTAAAAATATTGCATGTTTTCAAAATATTTATTTTTGATTATAAAAATGTTCACCCTATTCTAGATTTTCTAACTAGACGGGGAAAATTTAGTTCATATTTTTCTGATTTTTATTTATTTTTCTACGCAATATTTTCCGCGGAACTTAAGAAAAAAAACGCCCGCGCCCCGACTGGGCCAAAGGCCCAGCCGACGGCCCGCCTCGCGCCTTCCTCTTCCCGCACGGGAGCTCGCCGCCGCCATGACCGAATCCGGCCGCCGCACGCCTCCCCTCGCCCGACCACTTCCCCAAGCCGCCGCACCCCCTCCTTAAATACCGCCCCCCTCTCTTTCCTCACCACCGCCGCCGCCGGAGCCCCTCATCGCCGCCGCCCGCAACACGCCCCGCCGCCGCCGCCGTGGCCAGCGCCGCCGCCGCCGGGAGCCGCCACCCTCGCCCTCGCCCTCGCCCGCCCCTTGCCGAGCCCCGCGCCCCGCCCCCCGCCGCCCGAGTTCGCCGCCCCTCGCCGGAGCCCGACGAGGTATGCCCGCCGCCGTTGACTTTGCCGGTTTTCTGAAAAAAAAACCTTTCGTTTTAAAAAAAACCCTAGATCGGTTTTTTTCGGTTTTATTATTTTGCGAGCGTTCACCGAACCGTTCGTTTTAACGAACGCGTTCGTCGGTTTTTCTCTGTTAACGAACGTCCGTTCTTTAACCGTTCGTCCGTTTTTTCTTTTTCGTCGGATTTTTCTGCGATTATCTCAGATTCGATTTCTGATCGAATCTTCAACCCTGTTTAACTTCTCGCTCGTTTATCGGAATCAGGCGATTCAAGCGCCTAGAGTTTCGTCTCGAAATTCTCTTTCTGTTTAACCTACTCAAACAAGTTTTTGCTACAGTAAAATTTGACCTAGATCCAGATTAGCAAACGAAGTTTCTTTCTTTCGCCGTTTGACTTTCGTTGCTTCTTTCGAGTTGTTTCTTTTTGCAAACCGGAGTTCTTAAGTTGAACTTTCTGGTTGGATCTTTCATTCGAGTTTTACCTGTGCATTAGATGAGTACTGATTGTATGCTTGTTTGTTGGCGATAGAGTACCCGGAGTGTGCCGCTTGTTACTTCGATCACTAGGTTTTGCGGATCATCAGCAAGGCAAGTAACACTTTGATCATATCCCGTTCATACCCAGTTTTATTGCATTAGATCTATTTCCTCAAACACATTGCATGATTAGGATCTAAATAAACTGTGGGTATTGGGAAGTAGTTGAGGTAGTACCTATTACCTGTTTTCTTATCAAACCCTTGGGAGTTACTTCTACGTTGCTTTATCAATGCCATGCTATGCGTAGACGTGGATTGGGTTTGAGTGAAATTCATGACAGATGTGAGATTGTTAATAATGGTTTACTTAAGGTGGCAACTAAAACTCACATCTGGGTGGATTGAGGCACCTAGAGAACCCAGTGTTGTCTGTATGTATAAGGTCCGCCACCCAGGCTCAAAGGGATCATAAGATTATTCATGCTAGAAACTTCCGTGTGCAGCCACAAGCTATTATGGGCTCTAGCATAGCTGAGTAGGTTACAGGATCTCTTGAAGAGGTGGACTAGCAGATGTAGGGGAAAGTAGGTGTACCGGTCCATCCAGAGTAAAGAGTGATTGTTTCTGAAAGACTGTGTCTCGGTCATCCGTTTCTCAAACATCATGCAGTGCGAGAATCAAGTGGAGGCGATCAAGTCTTGTGGGGAAAAGTGCGCAAACCTCTGCAGAGAGTGTACAAACTGATCATGATTAGCCGTGTCCCCGGTTATGGACAACTTGAGTATCTAGTACCTGGATTATCATTTGAATCTCATCACCGTGATACTTATAATTAATTTTGTTGGGGTAATGATGATACTTAATTGGGATTGAGTTGGAGGTACCTTCTCAATGTTTCAACCACCATGATAGTTAAATAAAATTTATTCCTTTTGAAGTAGGATAAAATTGGCTTTTCGCAAAACTGTAACCATAGAGCTTTCCACCAGCCATAAATGCATGTAGTATAGCATTATTATTGTTCATTGTTCTCTATGTGTTACATTGCCAGCATATTCTACGTGTTGACCCGTTTTCGGGCTGCAACGTTTCATGTTGCAGACTTTTCAGACGATGAGTAAGGTGCCTTAGGTCGTGGTCTTATACTCAGTGATGTCGCTGGAGTTGATGGACTCACTTATCTTCCAAGTCTTCCGCTGTTATCGTTATTAGATGGCCTTAAGCCATGTTTTCATACTTAATCTCTTTGGAGATATTCGATGTAATAAGTGTGTGATTGCTACTCTGTTATAAATCCTCCATTTGTACTGTGCGTGTCAGCATTACTGATCCAGGGATGACACTGGTGCACAGCAGCACATGCCATTTAAGGTCTGGTCGCTACAAAGTTGGTATCAGAGCACACGCTGACTGTAGGACAGGACCACTAAGCTTAAGCCCTAGAAAGCTTCTCTCTTCTCATTTCTGACCCCTCTCCACTTTCTACTCTTTTAGGAATGGCGAATGCAAGGAGCAAGTTCATGCAACCAGATGAAGACACGCCGTTTGGTCGACACTTGAAGGAAGTCACCAAGTACTTGAACATAGGAATACCAAGCGTCACCGGAACCTACAACGCCACATTACCTGAAGAGGAGAGCTGGAAGATTCAAGTTATCATTCCAGGAAGAAAGTTTGTGCCAATTACGGAACCCATAAGATTGGTTTTCGAAGCACCAACTTGGAGTTTAGGGAAGAGCATGGCCGCACACATCGCCATGGGACGCATCGGAGAAGTCTACCACCAGGAGCTTAAGGATACAATTTATCAGATTTGTGGACGTCGAGACGCGCAATGGGAGATGATCAAGACCAAGAAGGATGGATCAATTGCAGCTTTCATCCAGGAGCAGAACCAACATATTCGACGCCAGGAGAATCAGATGTGCACGGACAAGGAAGAACTGAAGAAGGCATTAACGAAGATCAAGGAACTCCAAGAAGAACTCAAGGCTACCCGCAAAGATTATTTGGAGGAAATCAACGCACTAGTAGGGAAGATTGACGACCTGGAGAATAAGATTGGATCATTCGTGGGAAATCCAGTGCCAAAAGCAGAAGTCGACGAATGCACTTGTCCGGATAACTACATCATCATCGACGACACCGACTCGGAACCAAGTGAAGACGAATGGACTGATGAAGCTGGAGCTGACATCATGGAGTCTTCAACGGATCAAAATTTTTAGTAGACCACCATATCAGTAGTAGTTTTCCCCCCATTTAATAGTATAGTTCAAGCACTTTGTAACGCTAGTTAGATCGATTGTTTTGCCTTGTTTGGATTGATTGAGTGATATTGATGAATTTGTCTCATGAGCATATGGGTAGTGTTTTCTCTCTAGACCTCATTCTATTCTAAACTCTCATCTTTTCTAAACCTATCAGATGCCTCCGAGACGCGACACCGGATTTGTTTTCCCGCCAGAGATCACCCAGTTGATTCAGCAACAGAATGCCCTGATGCAAGTGTTAGTTCAGAACCAAGGCAACAACAACAACAACCCACCGCCACCACCACCTGTTGATCACTTAGCCCGTTTCTTAAGGCTAAACCCGCCGGTGTTTTCCAGTAGCACCGAGCCGATTGTTGCAGATGATTGGCTCCGCAAAGTTGGAAGGGAGTTGACCACTGCAGGATGCACAGATGCGGAAAGAGTGTGTTTCGCCGCACATCAGCTTGATGGACCCGCAGCATCATGGTGGGGGAATTATACAGCCACGCACCCTATTGACACTGTCACATGGGACCAGTTTCAGCAAGCTTTCCGTACAGCTCATGTTTCAGCAGGAGCTATAGCTATGAAGAAGCGTGAGTTTCGCAACCTACGCCAAGGAGGACGCACCGTAGGCCAGTATGTGGAGGATTTCAGTAAGTTAGCACGTTATGCACCAGATGACGTTGCTACAGATGCAGCCAAGCAGGAGAAGTTTCTGGAAGGATTGAATGATGAGCTGAGTATGCAGTTGATGGTAGCAACTTTCAACAACTACCAGGAGCTGGTAGATAGAGCTCTCATGATTGAAGGGAAGCAACAGCAGATTGAGAACCGTAAGAGGAAGTATGGACAAGGGAAGTACAATTCTGGAGCCCAGCAGAAGCCACGATTTACCCTGAAGCCGGGAGGACAGTTTCAGCATACCCATGGAGCAGGTAGTTCGCACAACCATAATGGCTCCAGGAATGGTAATGGGAATGGAGGAGGAAACGGACAGTACCGCACCAACCCATCTACCCCAACCAAGAGAGATCTAAGTCACATTACTTGTTTCAAGTGCCAGAAGACGGGACATTATGCTACTGATTGTCCCAAAGCCCAAAATGGAACTGGCAATGGAAGCTCTGGGAAGAAGCCGAACCCGTTCAACAAAGGACATGTGAACCACGTGAGCGTGGAGGAGGTTGAAGCTCAGCCTGATGCAGTAATAGGATGAAGAAGAGCATGAGGAGCATTTGCGATTGGTACTTGAGAAGCTCAGAGAACATCAGTTATATGCCAAGTTCAGCAAATGTGAGTTTTGGCTGAAGGAAGTTGGATTCCTTGGACATGTTATTTCTGGAGAAGGAATAGCAGTAGACCCTGCCAAGGTTGACACAGTGACAAGTTGGGAATCACCCGCGACAGTTGGAGAAATCCGGAGTTTTCTTGGACTTGCAGGATACTACCGGAGATTCATCGAGAATTTCTCAAGGATTGCTAAGCCCATGACTGAGCTATTGAAGAAGGACACCAAATTCAATTGGACTGAGGAATGTGAAGCTAGTTTCCAAGAGTTGAAGAAACGATTGGTTACATCACCAGTGTTGATTCTGCCAGATAAACGCAAGGACTATGAAGTTTATTGCGACGCTTCTCGTCGGGGACTTGGAGCAGTGCTTATGCAGGAAGGAAGAGTTGTGTCGTATGCTTCACGACAACTTAAACCCCATGAGAAGAATTATGCTACGCATGATTTGGAATTAGCAGCCGTGGTGCATGCTTTGAAGACATGGAGACATTTTCTCATGGGAAACCATTGTGAGGTGTACACGGATCACAAGAGTTTGAAGTACATTTTCACGCAGAAGGAGTTAAATCCCAGACAGAGGAGATGGTTGGAGCTCATTAAAGATTACGATATGAGATTGCATTATCACCCTGGAAAGGCTAATGTAGTAGCAGACGCGTTGAGCCGCAAGAGTCATGTCAACACCCTCATGACAGGAGAGTTACCTCAGGAGTTAGCCGAGGACCTTCGCGAGCTATGTTTGGAGATAGTCCCTAGAGGCTATTTAGCGACATTGGAGATTCAGTCTACCTTGATGGAAAGGATCAGAGAAGCTCAGAACACAGACAAGGAGATTGAAGAGATAAAGGAGAAGATGAGCAAAGGAAAAGCCAAGGGATTTCGTGAGGATGAGCACGATACCTTATGGTTCGAAGACCGCGTATATGTGCCAAATGATCCGGAGATCAGGAAGTTGATTTTGCAGGAAGCCCATGATTCACCATACTCGATTCACCCAGGGAATACCAAGATGTATTTGGATTTGAAGAATACTTTCTGGTGGACCGGAATGAAGAAGGATATTGCGGAGTATGTAGCAGTTTGTGATGTATGTCAGAGAGTGAAGGCAGAGCATCAGAAGCCAGCAGGATTGCTACGACCATTGCCGATACCCAAATGGAAGTGGGATAAAATAGGCATGGATTTTATCACGGGATTACCCAGGACTCGTTCAGGCTATGACTCGATATGGGTTGTAGTCGACCGTTTGACGAAAGTGGCTCATTTCATTCCAGTGAAGACCACTTACACCAGTGCTAAGTTGGCTAAGATATACATGACCAGGATAGTATGTTTGCATGGAGTTCCGAGGACCATTGTATCAGACAGAGGAACCCAATTTACCTCGAAGTTTTGGAAGCAGTTACATGAAACGTTGGGAACCAGGCTGGAATTTAGTACAACATTTCACCCACAGACAGATGGACAGACCGAGAGAGTCAACCAGATTTTGGAGGACATGTTGAGAGCATGTGCACTAGATTATGGATCTAGTTGGGACGACAATTTTCCATATGCGGAGTTTTCGTATAACAACAGTTATCAAACCAGTTTGAAGATGGCCCCTTTCGAAGCTTTGTACGGAAGGAGGTGTAGAACACCGTTGTTATGGGATGAAGTTGGAGATAGTAAGTTGTTTGGACCAGATTTGATTAAGGAGTCTGAACATAAAGTAAGGTTGATTCGCGATAGGCTCAAAGTAGCCCAGTCCAGGAAGAAGAGTTATGCTGATTCTAAACGAAAGGAGACAGTTCACGAAGTCGGAGACAGAGTGTATCTTCGAGTATCACCACTTCGAGGAGTGAAGCGCTTTGGAGTTAAAGGAAAGTTAGCGCCTCGTTTTATCGGACCATACAAAGTATTGGAACGTATGGGACAAGTTGCCTACAAGTTGGAATTGCCCGAAGGATTGTCTGGAGTACATGATGTATTTCACGTTTCGCAGTTGAAGAAGTGCCACGCAGAAATGGCTGAGATACCGCTGAGAGATACTGTGCCATTGGAAGCGATTCAGTTGGAAAGTGATTTGACCTATGAGGAGAAGCCAGTTAAGATTCTCGAATATGCCAGCCGAGTTACCCGCAGCAAGGTTATCAAGTTTTGCAAAGTTTAGTGGAGTCACCACACGGAGGATGAAGCCACCTGGAGCGAGAGGAAGATCTACGGAAAAACCACTCCCACCTCTTTTCTAGCCAACCCGAATCTCGAGGGCGAGATTCATCTTAAGGGGGGTAGGTTTGTAACATCCCAAATTTTCAATTTGGAATGTTATACATAGATCATCATTGCATATCATGTTTTGTTGCATTTTGACAAATCCTCGATAAATCCTAAGCAACTCAAGGACCCTCGGAGAGAGTTGGGGATTTTCTCGAATTTTTCAAATTTAATTTTCCAACGAGGATTGTGGTTTTACTTATTTTTCTCTCCGGAAAATATTTCATTTTAAGTAAACGAGAGGAGAAAATATGACTTCTCCAAAACAATTGAAATACGGGAGGAAAAATGTTAAAATCATTATTTGGAATTTATTTGCATTTTATTTGCAAATTTTTATTGCATTAAAAATATTGCATGTTTTCAAAATATTTATTTTTGATTATAAAAATGGTCACCCTATTCTAGATTTTCTAACTAGACGGGGAAAATTTATTTCATATTTTTCTGATTTTTATTTATTTTTCTACGCAATATTTTCCGCGGAACTTAAAAAAAAACGCCCGCGCCCCGACTAGGCCAAAGGCCCAGCCGACGGCCCGCCTCGCGCCTTCCTCTTCCCGCACGGGAGCTCGCCGCCGCCATGACCGAATCCGGCCGCCGCACGCCTCCCCTCGCCCGACCCCTTCCCCAAGCCGCCGCATCCCCCTCCTTAAATACCGCCCCCCCTCTCTTTCCTCACCACCGCCGCCGCCGGAGCCCCTCATCGCCGCCGCCCGCAACACGCCCCGCCGCCGCCGCCGGGAGCCGCCGCCCTCGCCCTCGCCCTCGCCCGCCCCTTGCCGAGCCCCGCGCCCCGCCCCCCGCCGCCCGAGTTCGCCGCCCCTCGCCGGAGCCCGACGAGGTATGCCCGCCGCCGTTGACTTTGCCAGTTTTCTGAAAAAAAAAACCTTTCGTTTAAAAAAAACCCTAGATCGGTTTTTTTTCGGTTTTATTATTTTGCGAGCGTTCACCGAACCGTTCGTTTTAACGAACGCGTTCGTCGGTTTTTCTCTGTTAACGAACGTCCGTTCTTTAACCGTTCTTCCGTTTTTTCTTTTTTGTCGGATTTTTCTGCGATTATCTCAGATTCGATTTCTGATCGAATCTTCAACCCTGTTTAACTTCTCGCTCGTTTATCGGAATCAGGCGATTCAAGCGCCTAGAGTTTCGTCTCGAAATTCTCTTTCTGTTTAACCTACTCAAACAAGTTTTTGCTACAGTAAAATTTGACCTAGATCCAGATTAGCAAACGAAGTTTCTTTCTTTCGCCGTTTGACTTTCGTTGCTTCTTTCGAGTTGTTTCTTTTTGCAAACCGGAGTTCTTAAGTTGAACTTTCTGGTTGGATCTTTCATTCGAGTTTTACCTGTGCATTAGATGAGTACTGATTGTATGCTTGTTTGTTGGCGATAGAGTACCCGGAGTGTGCCGCTTGTTACTTCGATCGCTAGGTTTTGCGGATCATCAGCAAGGCAAGTAACCCTTTGATCATATCCCGTTCATACCCAGTTTTATTGCATTAGATCTATTTCCTCAAACACATTGCATGATTAGGATCTAAATAAACTGTGGGTATTGGGAAGTAGTTGAGGTAGTACCTATTACCTGTTTTCTTATCAAACCCTTGGGAGTTACTTCTACGTTGCTTTATCAATGCCATGCTATGCGTAGACGTGGATTGGGTTTGAGTGAAATTCATGACAGATGTGAGATTGTTAATAATGGTTTACTTAAGGTGGCAACTAAAACTCACATCTGGGTGGATTGAGGCACCTGGAGAACCCAGTGTTGTCTGTATGTATAAGGTCCGCCACCCAGGCTCAAAGGGATCATAAGATTATTCATGCTAGAAACTTCCGTGTGCAGCCACAAGCTATTATGGGCTCTAGCATTGCTGAGTAGGTTACAGGATCTCTTGAAGAGGTGGACTAGCAGATGTAGGGGAAAGTAGGTGTACCGGTCCATCCAGAGTAAAGAGTGATTGTTTCTGAAAGACTGTGTCTCGGTCATCCGTTTCTCAAACATCATGCAGTGCGAGAATCAAGCGGAGGCGATCGAGTCTTGTGGGGAAAAGTGCGCGAACCTCTGCAGAGAGTGTACAAACTGATCATGATTAGCCGTGTCCCCGGTTATGGAAAACTTGAGTATCTAGTACCTGGATTATCATTTGAATCTCATCACTGTGATACTTATAATTAATTTTGTTGGGGTAATGATGATACTTAATTGGGATTGAGTTGGAGGTACCTTCTCAATGTTTCAACCACCATGATAGTTAAATAAAATTTATTCCTTTTGAAGTAGGATAAAATTGGCTTTTCGCAAAACTGTAACCATAGAGCTTTCCACCAGCCATAAATGCATGTAGTATAGCATTATTATTGTTCATTGTTCTCTATGTGTTACATTGCCAGCATATTCTACGTGCTGACCCATTTACGGGCTGCAACGTTTCATGTTGCAGACTTTTCAGACGACGAGTAAGGTGCCTTAGGTCGTGGTCTTATACTCAGTGATGCTGCTGGAGTTGATGCACTCACTTATCTTCCAAGTCGTCCGCTGTTATCGTTATTAGATGGCCTTAAGCCATGTTTTCATACTTAATCTCTTTGGAGATATTCGATGTAATAAGTGTGTGATTGCTACTCTGTTATAAATCCTCCATTTGTACTGTGCGTGTCAGCATTACTGATCCAGGGATGACACCGGTGCACAGCAGCACAGGCCATTTGAGGTCTGGTCGCTACACTAGGGCCCGAGTGCCATGAATTCAGATCTGAACCTATTATGTTTTCATGAATATATGTGAGTTCTTGACCCTATCTTGCAAGTCAATAGTCACCTACTATGTGTTATGATCCGGCAACCCCGAAGTGACTATAATCGTGACCACTCCCGGTGATGACCGTAGTTTGAGGAGTTCATGTATTCACTAAGTGTTAATGCTTTGGTCCGGTACTCTACTAAAAGGAGGCCTTAATATCCCTTAGTTTCCAATAGGACCCGGCTGCAATGGGAGGGTAGGACAAAACATGTCATGCAAGTTCTTTTCCATTAGCACGTATGACTATATTCGGAATACATGCCTACATTACATTGATGAACTGGAGCTAGTTCTGTGTCACCCTATGTTAAAACTGTTGCATGAGGAATCGCATCCGACATAATTATCCATCACTGATCCAATGCCTACGAGCTTTTCACATATTTATCTTTGCTTAGTTACTTTACCGTTGCCACTTTTACAATTACTACAAAACTGCTACTGTTACTTTTGCCACCATTACCGTTACTTCCAAAATACTTTGCTGCAGATATTAAGTTTTCCAGGTGTGGTTGAATTGACTACTCAGCTGCTAATACTTGAGAATATTCCTTGGCTCCCCTTGTATCGAATCAATAAATTTGGGTTGAATACTCTACCATCAAAAACTGTTGCGATCCCCTATACTTGTGGGTTATCAAGACTATTTTCTGGCACCGTTGCCGGGGAGCATAGCTCTATTCTCTGAGTCACTTGGGATTTATATCTTTTGATCACTATGAGGAACTTGAAAGATGAAAAAACCAAGATTTATCCCTCAACTACGAGGGGAGGTAAAAATCTTCCATCTAGCTCTGCACTTGATTCACCTTCTATTATGAGTAAACTTGCGACACCTGCTCCTGCTATTGATTCTGATATGTCGCATGTTATTGATGATGCCACTTCTGCTTTGCATGATACTTATGATGAAACTACTTCTATGCTTGATAATACTATGCCATTAGGTGAATTTCTTGATGAACAACTTGCTAGGGTTAGAGAGAATGAAATTATTGAAACTGATAATATTGATGAAAAAGATGATGAGGATTCTCCCCCTAGATATCAATTGCCTGATGTACCTGAGGGTTATGTTATGGATGAAGAAACTGCTAGAGACTTTTTTGCTTGCAAGGATAGATATGATCTTAAGAAACTGTTATCTAAGCTGAAAGAAAAATCTTTGAATGCTAGAATGAACTATGACCCTGCTTTTGCTACTTCACCTATATGTATTCCTGAGAAGGATTATGATTTCTCTGTCGATCCTGAGATAATTATTTTGGTTGAATCTGATCCTTTCTATGGCTATGAATCTGAAACTATTGTGGCACATCTTACTAAATTGAATGATATAGCCACCCTATTCACACATGAGGGAAAAATTGTTAATACTATATCCTTAAGTTATTTCCGTTCTCATTAAAGGGTGATGCTAAAACATGGTTTAATTCTCTTACTCCTGGTTGTGTGCGTAGTCCCCGGGATATGATTTATTACTTCTCTGCTAAATATTTCCCCGCTCATAAGAAACAAGTTGCCTTAAGGGAAATATATAATTTTGTGCAAATTGAAGAAGAGAGTCTCCCACAAGCTTGGCGGAGGCTTCTCCAATTACTTAATGCTTTTCCTGATCATCCTCTGAAGAAAAATGAAATACTTGATATCTTTTATAATGGACTATCCGATGCTTCCATAGACCATCTGGATAGTTGTGCTGGTTGTGTTTTCAGGGAAAGGACTGTTGATCGAGCTAAATTGCTATTGAATAATATGTTGAGTAATGATAATAATTCGACACTTCCTGAACCAACACCTAAGCCAACTCCGAAGAAAAGGGGTATTCTATTTCTTAGTCCTGAATATATGCCAGAGGCAAAGAAATCTATGAAAGAAAAGGGTATTAAAGCTGAAGATGTTAAGAATTTACCACCTATTGAAGAAATACATGGTCTTGATAACCCGACACAGGTAGTAAAGGTAAATTCTCTCTATAGATTTGATGAAGGTGATATTCCTCGTTATAAGTCTGCTAGCCAATGCTTAGATGAGTTTGATAATTTTATTGTTAAACAAGAAAACTTCAATGCTTATGTTGGTAGACAATTGAAACGTAATGCTTATATGATTGAACACTTGAGTGATTAGATGTCTAGAGTTAAAGGTGAACTTAAACTTATTAGTGAACATGCTTCTATGGTTACCACTCAAGTAGAACAAGTTCTTAAAACTCAAAATGATCTGCTCAATGAATTAAATAACAAGAAAAATGATAATGATGTTAGAGTTATGACTAGAGGGGGTAGAATGACTCAGGAACCTTTGTATCCTGAGGGCCACCCTAAGAGAATTGAGCAAGATTCTCACAGAACTAATGTTGATGCACCTAGTCCTTCGAAAAAGAAGGAAAAGAAAAATGATAGGACTTTGCATACTCCTAGTGAACCTGTTATTGACACACCTGAGAATACCAATGATATTTCTATTTCTGATGCTGAAACACAATCTGGTAATGAACATGAACCTAGCGATAATGTTAATGATGATGTTCATGTTGACGCTCAACCTAGCAATAACAATGATGTAGAGATTGAACCTGATGTTGATCTTGATAACCGACAATCAAAGAATCAACATTATGATAAGAGAGACTTCGTTGCTAGGAAGCACGGAAAAGAAAGAAAACCATGGGTTCAGAAACCCATGCCTTTTCCTCCCAAACCATCCAAGAAAAAGGATGATGAGGATTTTGAGCGCTTTGCTTAAATGATTAGACCTATCTTTTTGCGTATGCGTTTGACTGATATGCTTAAAATGAATCCTTATGCTAAGTATATGAAAGATATTGTTACAAATAAAAGAAACATACCGGAAGCTGAAATTTCCACCATGCTTGTAATTATACTTTTAAGGGTGGAATACCAAAGAAACTTGGAGATCCAGGAGTACCAACTATACCATGCTCCATTAAAAGAAACTATGTTAAAACTGCTTTATGTGATCTTGGAGCCGGTGTTAGTGTTATGCCTCTTATTTATATCGTAGACTTGATTTGAATAAGTTGACACCTACTGAAATATCCTTGCAAATGGCCTATAAATCAACTGCTATACCTGTCGGTATTTGTGAGGATGTGCCTATTGTGGTTGCAAACGTTACTATTTTAACGGACTTTGTTATTCTTGATATTCCTTAGGACGATGGTATGTCGATTATCCTTGGTAGAACCTTTTTGAATACTGCAGGGGCTGTTATTGATTGCAACAAAGGCAATGTCACTTTTCATGTTAATGGTAATGAGCATACGGTACACTTTCCGAGGAAACAACCCCAAGTCCATAGTATCAATTCTATTGGAAAAACATCAAAGATTACTATTAGAGGCTTTGAATTACTCTTCCTACTGTCAAGAAGAAATATGATATTCTTATTGTTGGGGCTGTGCATATCCCCGTTGAGGTAACCTAGTGTTATTCGAAAATTCTCCAGTTTCATGTTATTTGAAAAGAGTTTGTTAACAAGACTTGATCAACCTTGTTAGTCGATTCCTTTTGATGAGCATGAGATGGATGAAGTTAGAAAGCACAACTCTCTGTACCCTCCTTTTACTTTCTGTTTTCTTGATTAAATAAAGTAAAAATAGTATTTTCTGTCTGTTTTCTGAATTATCCTTGCAATAAAAAATACCCCGAAAATAAAAGTTCTCCAAATGTCCTGAAAATGAAGTATGATTTTTTGTAGAATATTTAAGAATATCTGACACTGAGAACACACCAGGGGGACCCACCATGTGCCCACGAGGGTGGAAGGCGCGGCCCCTGCCTCGTGGACCCCATGTGGCCCCCCTCCACTTACTCCAGCACCCAGACACGTCTTCTTCCTCCAGAAAAAATCCTCCCCTAGCTCAAACCCGTGTTCTAGCTCATCTTGTTACGATTTTCGATCTCCTTGCTCAAAGCTCCATTCACGAAACTGCTTTGGGGGATTGTTCTTCGGTATGTGACTCCTCCAATGGCCCAATTAGTTTTTGTTCTAGTGCTTTATTTATTGCAAATTTTTGCTGATTAGGTGACCCTGTTCTTGAGCTTGGATGTCAAATTTATTGGGTCCAAAGTAGTTTTAATGCATGATATAGCCTCTAGGCACTTGTGTGAGTAGTTGCTATCAATCTTGTTGAGTTTGGTTCACTTCTATTTTGAGTCACTAAAAATTTCAGAAATTTTTCAGAGGGAGAAAATGTTGAAGAGATTGTTGAGAGGCTCTTCGAGCCGAAGCTCGAAGGATAAGAAAAGTGAAGAGGATAAGAAGCCAAAATATAATCTTCCTCGCACTGCAGAAGTTCGGCCGTGTGAATGGCCTTGTGATGAGTTCTTGCGAGCCGCCAGAATCTATGAAGGTTTTTATTACTTGGCTGAGAATGCAGGCCTCACCAACTTCCTCCACGACCAGCTCGAACAGTATCTCCTACTCACTAATATTTTTGTGCAAAATTTTCATTTCCATGGTAGGAGATCACCACCTTCGGTAGATTTTTATTTATATGATGAGTTTAAGGAGATGTCACTCTATGATTTTTGTGCGGTTTGCAAGTTGCCTTTTGAGGGCGGCGTCGAGGAACCACATCCTAGTGATGTGGCAGAGTTTATTGATCAAATTGATGTAGGGGAAAAGAGAAAAGTGTCAGATGCAAGAACTACTAGTATACATTTTCCTGTTCTACGTTACTATACAATATTTGCTAGTAGATGTTTAATTGGTCGCGGGAACAGTGGGGGCCTCAGTGCCCCTAACCTCGCCATTTTGCGCCATGCTTTACTCCATGATAGAACTTTCATTTTAGGCGGTATGGTTTCTAAACGGTTGAGTCTAAACCGTACAAAGGGCCCCATTTTTGGAGGTATGTTTGCTTCACGTCTTGCTAAATATTTTGAGATACCTATTAGACACTATGAGAAAGAAGAAAAGGTGCCGCCCCCTATTTTCTTAGACTAGAGTATGGTAGCACATGATTTTATTCGCGATGATAAGGAGAAGAGACTCATTTATATCCTGGTATTTAGTGAAGATACTTGTCAGATTATTACCCTCCCTCCACCTTCTTTGTTTAACATTCATTCAGGCACATACATCATCCTGCCCGATGACATTTATGCATATTGGGAGCGAACACGGTCCCTAGAGCCTGGGCCAGAGCCATCTCCTGATCCATATCAGGAGTCTATTTATCAGTGGGATCCGCAAGAGCTCGCTAACCAGTGGCACCCCGAGGATCCTCCTCAGTACACTAGAGAGGACCACTTTGATCCATGGGCATAGACCAACTTAGGCCAAAAGCCTAAGCTTGGGGGAGTACGTATTTCTCACCGACATTACATTCATGTTCACACACTCATGCCATTTGTCGGTGCTCATACTTTTTCATTGTACTATCCATGCTAGTTTATTTTCTGTTTTAAGCCATCTTCTTGTGTGTTTGAAAAACCTTAAGAAAAACTAAAAAAATAGATGTAGTTTTTAGCTAGTTTACTTTCCATGCCTGTAGTAGTAATAATTAAAAGAAAACCCAAAAAGATTTCTCGTTCTTCTTTTGCTTGTTGGGAGCTTTCCCGTGTAAATAGTTTTATTTCTTTTCTTTTCTTTGGGGGTCGAGAGGAGAAGACCATAATGAAAATGTCGAGTGGCTCTCATATGCATTATTGCTGATTTAACCAAGAGCCCATATTACCTTGTATTCTCCTTTGTATTAAATGCCTGCAGATTCCAGCTTAGTCCAATGCACGTGCACTACTATTATTATCCACACCGTTCGGTCGTGCAAGCGAAAGGCAATAATGACGATATATCATGGACTGATTGAGATGAGAGAAGCTGGTATGAACTCGACCTATCTTGTTTTTGTAAATATGATTAGTTCATCATTCCTGATTCAGCCTATTATGAATGAAACATCACTACTAGGGAAAACCTTATACACAGCATCTTAGCAGTAGCGCTGGACAAAATCATGCGCTACTGCTACTTAGTAGCAACACGCGTAAATAAACCGCGCTACTGCTATGTTTGAATTGGGCGCACATGTCTAGCCCAACTTAGCAGTAGCGCGTATCCTCGCACAGCGCTACTGCTATTCTCCTTAGCTGTAGCGCTTTTCTCGCACACGCGCTACTACTAACCCTACCTTATCCTCCCCACGCGGTCGACCCTCTCTCACTCACTCTCCCTCTCAGTCACTCTCACCGCGCCGATACCCGTCGTCCGCCGCCGCCGCCGCCATCGTCCGTCCTCCACCGAGGTACTCCCTCCTCCTCCCACTGCGCCCTCCTCCCTCCTCCTTCCACCGCGCCCTCCTCCCTCCGCCTTCGGCCGCCCCCTCCTCCCTCCTCCCTCCTCCGCCGGCAGCCCTCCTCCCACCGCCCCTCCCTCCTCCTCCTCTGGCCGGCCCCCCCCTCCTCCGGCCGCCCCTCCTCCCTCCTCCCTCCTCCGCCGACAGCCCTCCTCCCACCGCCCCTCCCTCCTCCTCCTCCGGCCGGCCCCTCCCCCTCCTCCTCCGGACGCCCCCTCCCCCTCCTTTCTCCTCCCTCCCTCCCTTGTCTCCGTTCTTGCAAATTGTAGGTAATTTAAATGTAGATTTTAGAATGTAGACATTGTAAAATGTAGGTTTTTAATAGAATATTTTTTTGACTATTTTAGGTGTTTTGAATAAAATAGAAGTAAGAAAATTTAGGGTAGAACTAGGGTAGTAGAATGTTTAGCAAGTGTTTAATAGAAATAGTTTATTTAGTAAGTGTTTAAAATAATTAGTAAGTAAATTAATAAACTAGTTGAACTAGTTTAGTTTTAGTTGAACTAGTTTAGTAAGTAAATTAATAAACTAGTTGAACTAGTTGAATTAATAGAAGTAATGTATTTTTAGTAAGAAAATTAATGTAACTAGTTGAACTACTTTATCTTTAGAAAGAACTAGTTTTTTTTCTATTTATAGCAAGTTTATATTTAGTAAGAACTAGTTGAATTAATAGAACTAGTTGAACATGTCATATTTGTTGTTATTTTTTATTTTAAGCAATTATTCGGGTTGTATTAGTGATAACTTATAGGGTTTTTGCTTTTGCAGAAATCAAGGAGTCCCTCCTCCCTCCTCCACCGACCCCCTCCGACCTCGAGGTGAGACCAGCCGAATCTCCATGTCAATATGAGTCCTATAAGATATATATGATGTAGATAAAAACATGTGTATCCTGTGTTGCTCAAATAGGATATGTGGTTGCCCAAGTGGCTGGTCATGTTCAGGTTACACCTCCGAGTGGCCTATGTTTTGCCGGAGTGTTGATTAATTTCCGTTCCGGCAAATTTCCGGCGCTCGATATGTCCTTTTTTAGCAAAGGTCATGCCGGATTTTTCCGTGAATTCTGGCATGACTTGTGCTAGAATGTGTAGGAAATATCGAGTGGCCTGGATTTTCTCGAAAAATAATGATCTAATTTAGGTTTTTTAGTACATATATTTAATTGGGAAGCACTTTTAATTATGAACGTAGGAAATGTCATACTCGGATGACGAAAGTCTCCCGGGGGAGTGTAGCTGGTGCCACGACAATCGAGGTCTGTGCGAAAGGTGCCCTCAGTTGGACGATGATCGGCGCTTCAGCATTAAGCTCGAGGAGACCTTCGACGTTGAAACGGTACGCAACGACGACAAGTGTTTTTTCATAATTAAGCACGACTTCAACTATTTCAACGTCTAATTTTCATCTTTTACAATTCGAGTAGCTTATCCCATGCCATGCATTACGCTATGTCTTGGAGAGGATGGGTTTTGAAGACCATAAAAATTTTGAAACAAAGAAAATACACCTAAGGACCCATCATGATATGGATTTTGAAGTAAATCTGTACAATTCTCAGAGCGTAACCCATTTTGGTTGCCAAAATTGGGAAGCACTTTGCAAAATGTATGGTTTTTATGAGGGTATGATTGTCACCATGGATCTTGGTGATCCTGATATCGAGCAAAACAATATGGACATTTGGGTCCTTGTTGATATGCTTCCGATTCTACCGCTATGTGAGTTTCTCAAACATAGTTATTAACTAATTTATATTGTTCATTTCAAAATAGTTGACAGCTTATTTCCATTGACAGCTTATTTTCATTCTTCAAAGAATGTGTGGAAGATGGTAGACAAAACCCACTACACCGATGGCTCCGAATTAACTTATAAGGAGAAAAATCATCTGATCGCATTTTGTACTTTCTTTGAGAATTACAATACCTATTATCGAACTCCTCCAAATTATGGTGAATACGTGCCACTAGTGCACGTGTTGAACCACGATAACTTCTATGGAGATACCCTGGTAAGATTTTTTTACTATTACGACATCCGTGCATCTTTTGCATACTTCTAAAACTAGTACATCATTGCTAACTAAGAAGTTATTACTATGTTTTTCAACAGAAAATCCCGATGGATTGTGTGCCTCATCTGATGTATTACAATGGTCGCCTTGAAGTTCTGAACATACAGCCAGGTCATCCTACGGATCTCACCTGTGCATATCGGATTTCTGAAACCGGTGAACACATGCTAATCAAAGAGTGGAAAAATGTTTGGACATTCGTAAGGAGGTTCTTGGAAGCAACATTAAGCGAAAGGCAAGAATTGGAGACAGTATAATCTGCATTCTCCATAATGGAGAGCCAGGGCTATCTTGTTTTTTGCTATTTTACCTTAGAGAATATAGTGGTACAATGTGTTAGAGTTGATGATGAGGAGTAGTTGTGATTATGAATAGTGACCAACTTGCTATGTGATGTCCCATCGATGAAAACGATGATCATGAGGAGGTGTTATATGACAATGATGTATTATGATGATAAGTTGTTAATGATATGATGATGATGATGATATTTATTATATCATTGCGTGAAAGAACCGCGGATTAGTTTCAAGTGGATGTCCATCCACTTGAAACTAGTCCACGGTTCTTTTCACCCAATGATGTAATAACTCATTATGATGTAAAAACAATCTCTAAATTGCTATTGTATAAAAACTTGTATAGAGGTGTATGAATACAACATGAAATTAAAAAGAAATAAAATACGGAATAATAGTAGTAGCGCGGGCTGGGAGAAGCGCTACTAGTAATTACCAGTAGCGCAGCATCGAGAAAGCGCTACTACTAAGTCGGTGTAGCAGTAGCGTTGGTTAACCAACGCTACTGCTAACCTTTAGTTGTAGCGCCGTACCAGTAGCGCTCCTGCCCGCACTACTGCTAGTCCTAAAACTCGCGCTACTGCTAGGCTTTTCCCTAGTAGTGCATGTTTGCAATGACAATTCGAGATTATAGTTGCTCATGCCATGCTTAATTTGCTAGGAGTTTATAATGGTTTACCTTGCGTGCCAACATGCTATTAAAATGGTTGTGATGTGGTATGATAGGGTGGTATCCTCCTTTGAACGATTCGAGTGGCTTGACTTGGCACATGTTCACGCATGTAGTTGAAAAAAATCAACATAGCCTCCACGATATTTATGTTCATGGTGAATTATATCCTACTCATGCTTGCACTCAGTGTTGATTAACTTTAATGCATGTTCATGACTGTTGTCGCTCTCTAGTTGGTCGCTTCCCAGTCTTTTTCTAGCCTTCACTTGTACTAAGCGGGAGTACTGCTTGTGCATCCACTTCCATAAACTCCAAAGTTATCCCATATGAGTCCACCATACCTTCCTATATGCGGTATCTACCTGCCGTTCCAAGTAAATTTGTATGTGCCAAACTCTAAACCTTCAAATGAAATTATGTTTTGTATGCTCGAATAGCTCATGTATCAACTAGGGCTGTCTATATCTTCCATGCTAGGTGGGTTATTATCACAAGGAGTGGACTCCGCTCCTCATTCACGAGAAAATGGCCGGTAACCGGGATGCCCAGTCCCATGCTCAAATCAAAATTAATTGCAAACAAAACTCCCCCAGGACTGTTGTTAGTTGGAGGCACCCGTTGTTTCGGTCAAGCCATGGATTGATGCTTGTTGGTGGTGGGGGAGTATAAAATTTACCGTTCTGTTTGGGAATCGCCTATAATGTGTGTAGCATGGAAGATATCGAGATCTCTTGGTTGTTATGTTGACAATGAAAGTATGCCACTCAAAATATTATTTATCTCTGTTTAAAAATCGAGCTCTGGCACCTCTGCAAATCCCTGCTTCCCTCTACGAAGGGCCTATCTATTTACTTTTATGTTGAGTCATCATCCTCTTATTAAAAAGCACCAGTTGGAGAGCACCGCTGTCATTTGCATGCATTACTATTAGTTTACATTGAGTATGACTATGAATGGATCTCTTTTACCATGAATTACAATGTCTAGTCAGTCCTTGATCTTCAGAGGTGCTCTGCATTTATGTTTTGTGGTCTCAGAAAGGGCTAGCGAGATACCATCTTGTTATATCATATTATGATTGTTTTGAGAAAGTGTTGTCATCCGAGATTTATTATTATTGCTCTCTAGTTGATATGCCATTGATATGACTAAACATGAGACCTAAATGTTATTATGAATATGGTTAGTTCATAATCTTTGCTGAAAACTTGAATGCTGGCTTTACATATTTACAACAAGAGCAAACAGAGTTTGTGAAAGTTTTTCTTTATCACTTTCAGTTTGTCAACTGAATTGCTTGAGGAAAAGCAAAGGTTTAACCTTGGGGGAGTTGATACGTCTCCAACATATCTACTTTTCCAAACACTTTTGCCCTTGTTTTGGACCCTAACTTGCATGATTTGAATGGAACTAACCCGGACTAATGCTGTTTTCAGCAGAATTGCCATGGTGTTATTTTTGTGCAGAAATAAAAGTTCTCGGAATGACGTGAAACTTCACGGAGAATATTTTTGGAATATATAAAAAATACTGGCAAAAGAATCAAGGCCAGGGGGCCCACACCCTGTCCACGAGGGTGGAGGGCGCGGCCCCTACCTCGTGGGCCCCCTGAGGCTCCACCGATCTCAACTCCAACTCTTAATATTCACATTCGGGGAGAAAAAAATCAGAGAGAAGGATTCATTGTGTTTTACGGTACGGAGCCACCGCCAAGCCCTAATCTCTCTTGGGAGGGCTGATCTGGAGTCCGTTCGGGGCTCCGGAGAGGGAAATCCGTCGCCGTCGTCATCATCAACCTTCCTCCATCACCAATTTGATGATGCTTACCGCCGCGCGTGAGTAATTCCATCGCAGGGTTGTTGGACGGTGATGGGTTGGATGAGATTTATCATGTAATCAAGTTAGTTTTGTTACGGTTTGATCCCTAGTATCCATTATGTTCTAAGATTCATGTTGCTATGACTTTGCTATGCTTAACGCTTGTCACTAGGGCCCGAGTGCCATGAATTCAGATCTGAACCTATTATGTTTTCATGAATATATGTGAGTTCTTGATCCTATCTTGCAAGTCAATAGTCACCTACTATGTGTTATGGTCCGGCAACCCTGAAGTGACAATAATCGGGACCACTCCCGGTCATGACCGTAGTTTGAGGAGTTCATGTATTCACTAAGTGTTAATGCTTTGGTCTGGTACTCAATTAAAAGGAGGCCTTAATATCCCTTAGTTTCCAATAGGACCCCGCTGCCACGGGAGGGTAGGACAAAAGATGTCATGCAAGTTATTTTCCATAAGCATGTATGACTATATTCGGAATACATGCCTACATTACATTGATGAACTGGAGCTAGTTCTGTGTCACCCTATGTTATAACTGTTGCATGAGGAATCGCATCCGACATAATTATCCATCATTGATCCAATGCCTACGAGCTTTTCACATATTGATCTTTCCTTAGTTACTTTACCGTTGCCACTGTTACAATTACTACAAAACTACTACTGTTACTTTTGCCACCATTACCGTTACTTCCAAACTACTTTGCAACTAAATATTTTGCTGCTGATACTAAATTTTCCAGGTGTGGTTGAATTGACAACTCAGTTGTTCATACTTGAGAATATTCTTTGGCTCCCCCTGTGTCGAATCAATAAATTTGGGTTGAATACTCTACCCTCGAAAACTGTTGCGATCCCCTATACTTGTGGGTTATCAAGGGGGTAGGTTGGGCTCCTGCCCAGGCGCTCCCTTTGCCCTCCTCGCCTTCCACGGCCGTGCCTAGGAGGAGAGGGACAAGAAAGGGCATCACGCGGAACTTATCTTTTTTCAATCTTAAATCTGTAGGCTCTTGCCAAATTTTAATTCAAATAATGTAATCTCTCGAGTCTATGTTTGTGTTGTCTAATGCTTGTACTTGTATCAGCATATTAATAAAAAGATGAACCCTGCCGGTGAACCCGTGCATGTGTGCAGAGGTGAGATGCCACTTTAGTGTAAATAAACGAGTTTTCCCGGCAAGCTATCCTGCCGGCACCCTTTTTGTTTACTGGAGAATCACATGTGCCGGGGAACAGACAAAGGGGTCGGCCCTCCGCCAACTTCTTTTTTACCAAAGGCCACTACAACCATCCTGCTGGAAGCAACGTTCGAGACAGGGATGGGAGCACCTAAGTCTCAAAAGAGTGGCGAGGTTTTCTTATGCACAAGTTATAGCTTACAGAACACTAACGGACAGGAGGTAAAACTTATCTATTTGTCTTGCCGGGGATCCCAGTGTCGGGCAATCTTCTCAACTCCTTATCGAAGCCAAGTTCATGGCTGGAACCTGCAGCTGCATGCAGATGAGAATAAATGCTGGATGCAATCCTATCTATATGCATATGCAAATGCTCATGAAATGCTTATGCAGTGATCTTGGAATGCTCATGCATGCATGCAACCTTGATCGGGGCCCCCCACAACAATTCTTTATTTTCTCCTGCATGGGGTCATCGCCCCGGCTTTGTACAAGGGGTTACATACAGCTGAGGCAAGGCATGTACAAAAGGGTGGCTGCCGGGCAGGGCCCAACAGTCGTGCCTTATGGGTAGAACTTGCGGAGATGCTCAATATTCCATGAGTTTTGCAACTGAGTGCCATCTCCGTTCTCCAGACGAACTGAGCCAGGTCTGGTGACTCGTACTACCTGGTAAGGGCCTTCCCACTTCGGTGACAACTTGTTTGTACCCTTGGCGGACTGAATGCGCCTAAGGACAAGGTCACCTTCCTCAAAACACCAGGCACGAACCCTACGGCTATGATAGTGACGCGGGGCTTACTGATAGCATGCAGCACGCGTAGCAGCCCGGAGAAGGTTCTCCTCGAGTAGCACAGCGTCGTCACGCCGGTGTCGATCTTGTGCTACTTCATCGTAGGCAAGCACTCGAGGCGACCCGTAATTTAGTTCCGTGGGGATAACTGCTTATGCCCGTGGACCAGGGAGAAGGGAGTCTACCTGGTAGCTCGGTTTGGTGTCGTTCTGAGGGACCAGAGAACTATCGACAGCTCCTCGATCCACCGCTTGCCGTGCTTCTGCAGTGTATCAAAAGTTCTTGTCTTCAGTCCACACAGCACTTCAGTGTTCGCCCTCTCATCTTGTCCATTGCTCCGGGGGTGTGCGAGAGAGGCAAATGATATCTTGCATCCGAGGGCATGAACATATTGCATGAATGCGCGGCTCATGAAATGGGTGTCGTTGTCGGTAATGATCCTTGCCAGAACTCCAAAACGACACACCAGATCATTCAAGAACTTGATAGTTGACTGAGCAGTCACCTTTCTCACGGCAGTCACTTCCGGCCACTTTGTAAACTTGTCAACAGCAACGAACAAGAATTCAAAGCCCCCGATTGCTCGGGGGAAGGGGCCGAGGATATCGAGCCCCTAGACCGAAAATGGCCATGATAGAGGGATTGTCTGTAGAGCTTGGACAGGCAGGTGGGTTTTCTTGGAATGGAACTGGCAGGCTTCACATTTGTGACTAGCTCGACCGCATCTTGGAGGGCTGTGGGCCAATAGAATCCTTGCCGGAATGCTTTCCCAACTAATGCCATTGATCCAACGTGGGAGCCGCACATGCCTTTGTGAATCTCAGCTAGCAGTTCCTTTCTTTCTTGCCGGCAGACACACTTCAATTTCACACCGTTGGGCCTCCTTCTGTATAGAGTGTCATCGACAAGCTGATACATATTGGCCCTCCGGGCTACTTTTTCAGCTTCATCTTGGTCGCCGGGAAGCTCTCCGGTTTGGAGGAAGTGGACAATGTGCCTTGCCCAAGTTGGAGCCCGTGGCTCGGCAACGAGGACTAGTGGCACCTCCTCTGCTGTGGGAGTACAAGCCTCGTTCGCGGGGTCCATGGGCCCGACAAGAGGGGGTGGTCCGGCAGGCTGCGAGGAGTTGTTTCCAGCAGGGTCTCTGCCAGGAGCGAACGGCTCTACCGGGAGAGGCTTACCGATGTCCAACTTTCTCCTTTTCCGGGCCATTGTTGCTGGGGATACGCAGGGCTGATTGAGATGGAGAACGAAAGTCCCTGGTTCCACAGGAAGCTTCTGCGTAGCACACTTTGGCAGATGATCAGCTATGTTGTTTTCCGCACGGGGTATGTGCTCTGTTTGCAATTCGTCAAAGTGCTCCTCCAATCTCCTCACTTCCTCGATGTATGCCTCCATCAATGGACTTTGGTAATCCTTGTTGACTTGTCTCACCACAAGCTGTGAATCTCCTCGAATGATCAGTTTCTTGATTCCCAATTCAGCTGCAATCCTCAGCCTGGCAAAGAGCCCTTCATACTCAGTTGTATTGTTGGTTGCTTTTTCCCACGCAAAATGCATTTGGAAGACATACTTCAAGTGCTCCTCGGAGGGGGCAACGAGAAGCATGCCAGCTCCTACACCTTGCAGGGAAAAGGCACCATCAAAATACATAATCCATTCCTAGGGTGATTCCTTGCCGGGGATAACTGTCTCTGTTACTTCCTCTTTAGGGATTGGCGTCCATTCTGCAATAAACTATGCCAATGCCCTGCTCTGAATGGTTGATGTGCTCTCAAACTTCAAACCAAATTTGGATAACTCCAAATCCCACTCCACTATTCTGCTGGTAGCCTCAGGGTTTCGGAGTATCCTTTGCGATGGGAAACGAGTGACAACCATGATCTCATGGGCTTGGAAATAGTGGCGCATTTTCCTTGAGGCCATGATGAGACCAAAAATCAACTTTTGCACGCCAGAGTACCTCGATCTAGCCCCTGTAACAGGGAGCTGACGAAGTACACTAGGCGCTGCACCACTTCTTCCTTGCCGCGTCCTTGGGGTTGCTCTCGTTGTCGTGCTTACCGCTGTCCTGATCCTTCTCTAGCTCTGCCGGCCTGTGCTCATTCTCTGCCTCATCCACTTCTCGATGTGCTACCAAGGCTGCACTGACCACTTGGTTGGTTGCCGCTAAGTACATCAGCAACGGTTCTTGGGGTTTGGGAGAAACCAGGGTAGGCACAGAGGACAAGTATGCATTCAACTCTTGCAAAGCTGTATCCGCTTCCGGGGTCCACTTCATGGGCCCTGCCTTCTTCAAAATTTTGAAGAACGGCAGGGCGCGCTCGGCAGACTTGGAGATGAAACTGCTTAGCATGGAAACGCATACTATTAGATGCCTCACATCCTTAACTGTCCTTGGTGCTTGGATCTGCTCGATAGCCTTGATCTTGTCGGGGTTGGCTTCGATCCCGCGATGGGATACAAAGAACCCAAGCAGCTTGCCGGAGGGAACAGCAAATACACACTTCTCCAGGTTGAGCTTCAAATTGATCTTACGCAGATTAGCAAATGTCTCTTCCAAATCCTGAATAAGGGTGGCTCTGTCCTTGGTCCTGACCACAGTGTCATCCATATAAGCTTCTATGTTTCTGTGCAGCTGTGGCTCAAAACCAATCTAGACCGCCCTTGCAAAAGTGGACTCACTCTTTAATCCGAACGGCATGAGGACAAAGCAGTACGTACCACATGGAGTGATGAACGACGTCTTTTCTTCCTCCTTGGACATGAAGATTTGGTGATACCCAGAATATGCATCCAGAAAGGAGAGCAGATCACAACCTGAAGTGGAATCCACAATCTGATCAATACGCGGCAAAGGAAACGGATCCTTCAGGCAAGCCTTGTTGAGATCTGTGAAATATATGCAAAGCCTCCACTTCCCGTTAGCCTTCCGGACTACCACTGGATTTGCCAACCATGTTGGATGCAGCACTCCTATGACCAAACCAGCTGCCTCAAGTTTCTTGATCTCTTCCGCAATGAACAGCTGGCTCTCCAAGGCCTGCTTCCGGACTTTCTGCTTGACAGGTCGGGCATGTGGGCAGACAGCAAGGTGGTGCTTGATTACCTCACTAGGAACACCGGTGATATCAGATGGTTGCCAGGCAAACACATCGATATTTGCCCACAGGAAGGCAACAAGCGCGCTTTCCTATTTGTCATCGAGGGTGGCGCTGACAGTGAAAGTACCACCGATGCCAGCCAGCCCTACCGGGACCTTCTTCATTTGGGGTGCAGCGACCTTGGATCTCTTGCTATTGGAACACTCCGGCACGTCGTCAACAGGTGTCGTGCACTCGGTGGGGGCACGCTTCCCGGACTCTTTGCTGGAGGTCCAACAATCCCTCTTCTTTCCTTTACTTTCCTTGGCGGGAACTGCTGCTGCCGCTGCCTCTGCCGTGACCGCGTCCCGGTACATCTTGTCCACACAAATGATTGCATCCTTCTCGTCTGATGGGATGGTGATGACTCCCAGTGGCCCAGGCATCTTCAAGGTGTTGTAGGCATAGTGGGATGCCTCCATGAATTTAGCCAGAGCCGGGCGTCCAAGAATACCATTGTACGGCAGGGGGAGATCAACCACATCAAACACAATCCTCCCAGTTCAGTAGTTCAGTTCTCCCCCAAACATTACCGGCAACGTGATCTTTCCTTTAGGACGACTCCTGCTGGGATTAACTCCTTGAAACGTGTCGGTAACCTCTAGCTCTTCTTCTGCTATCTGAAGCGTGCTGATAACTGTTGGGGAAATCAGATTCAACCCGGCCCCTCCGTCCACCAGCATCTTTGTGACCTTGAGGTTGAGAATTGTTGGGGAAACCAACAATGGGAAGCATCCTACCGCAGTGGTACGGCTAGGATGATCCTCCTCGTCAAAGATGATGGGCGTACGGGACCATTTGAGCAGCTTCCGGGCCTCCGGCGCTGGCTCCACGACATTGACTTCTCGCGCCCACCGCTTGAGCTGGCGGTGAGAAGTGTGCAGAGATGCACCTCCGTCAATGCACAACGCTTCTGTGGCCTTCTGAAACTCCTGCTCGTTGGTTTCCTCTTCATCCCCTCCATCCCTCTCATCATCACAGGTTTCCTTCTCTCGACCTCTAGCGGGCTTTCCTTGGTTCAGAGAGGGTTTGCCGGGGCGGTTTACTTCACCACCTCGGCCCTTACCACTAGTAACATTCTGACCCTTTTCCTTATCACGCTTATCATACTCTGCTCTCTGTCTCTTGACAAGCTGTTCCACCTGAGAACACTCTTGAAGGTCGTGGCCCCAGGTCCGATGAATCTTGCAGTACCACCCATCACCTTTCCCGGCTTTCTCGGTAGCAGCGGCTTCCCGGCAGTCATTGCACATGGTAGCTTCCTTGCTGGGGGCCTCAGCCTTGGCCTTCTTGCCGGTACTAGGTGTACCCGATCCTTCAACAGTCATTACTGCCTTATCTCTACGCTTCTTGCTCTTCTTCTGACTGGTTGATTCATCATCATCCTCTGAATCAACATTGATGCAATCTTCCTCTCCAGGCAACTTCCTTCCCTCCTCCATCCGAGCACACTTATCCACCAACATGTAAAGCTCCTTCACAGTCTTGGGCAACCGCACGTTCATCTTGGAACAAATCCGGCGGTTGCGCACATTGGACTGGAAGGCAGCTATTACAACTGCCGGATGGATATTTGGGATATTTCTATGAACTTTGCTGAATCTCTCTAAATACTTACGGAGGGTTTATCCTTCCTTCTGTTGGAGAAGCTGCAAGTCGTTGGGCCTTGCGATTCTTGATGGCCACTGGTGAAGGCGCCGATGAATTCGTGGCACAGGTCATCCCATGACGAACTGGAGTTCTTCGGTAGGTGCATCAGCCAATACCGCTGTCAGGACCCCGATTCCAAGTCACACCGATCTAGCCTGTAACACCTCATATCACTTTGCGGCCTCACGCACGGTATTCCCACGGGTGTTGCCTTACCATGGCCCGGGACCGTTTGCGCCTTTTGGCTCACGTATATGACAATGTCGCTAGCATCCATATGACAGAGAATCCGGGCCGACATGGCTAGTCGTGAACCCAAAGCGGCACTAACGTATGGGGACAGGCATACATGAATCCATATCGAACGTGTCGGTCAGCAGCGTGCGAATCCGGGCTGTAGCACTGGGCTAACAGGACTCCGGGAACCCGGGCTGTAGCAGGCTAGGCAGGACTTCGGATGTCACAGCGTGACATTTCCCCGAAGGGACAGACACAGGAACGATAAGAACACATGCCGGCCAGTCAAGTGTCCAGAGCAGTAGTGCTGGGCTAGCAGGACTCCGGTGAACCGGGCTGTAGCGGACTACTATGGCTCAAGGAGGCACTAGACTACATTTCCCCATAAGAGAGGCTGCTAAGGATAGACAACTAGATTGTCAGATCCCACACATACCAAGCATTTCAATCATACACACAATATGCTCGATATGTGCAAATACAACATGGCATCACAACAAGACTCTACGACTCAGAGTATTTATTCATTAGGCCCCGAAGAGCCAGATATTACAAACATGGGTCTCATGACCCAACATTCAGAGCATACAAGTCAAAGCACATGCGGAAGCTTAACATGTCTGAGTACAGACATCTACAAATGAAAAAGGCTGAGAAGCCTGACTATCTACCAGATCCTGCCGAGGGCACAAGATCGTAGCTGAGGTATCAAGCTAAACGTCGAAGTCCACACGGGACTACTAGCGAGACTGACGTCTCTCTGCAAAACATAAAATAAGCAAACGTGAGTACAAATGTACCCAGCAAGACTTACATCAGAACTATCTACATATGCATCGGTACCAAAAGGGGGTGGTGGAGTTTAACTGCAGCAAGCCAGCTTTGACTCAGTGGCTAACCTGAACTACGACTGCAAGCAACTCTTTTGAGGTGGCGCACACGAGTCCACATATTCACCATATCAATACTCCACTATGGACCCGCGGACACGGCTATTCGAATAGATGATGTTAACCCTGCAGGGGTGTACTTCGACACACACGCTCTCACCACTTACCGCCGTTTACACGACATGTACTCGGCAACCTTCAAGCAGAGGCCCAGCGAGGGTGTCGGCCACAGCCTACCTAAACACTCAAGTCTCTAGTCCAGGTTTATCGCCTATTCAGGTTCCATCCGCAGGGAGTCCGGCCGAGGTTTCCACATACGGCCCCGAACGATGTGTGCGGGGTTCCGAGACACCAAACGGGCGCCCGGCATGCCCGGCCACGTGCCTACCACATCACAGCCCACCCCTCGGTCAGCGCTGTCCACGGCCTCCAGCATACTACAAACACAAGAAACTACTTGCAACTCCTGGACAGAGGACAAGGGTGATTAAGAAGCCGAGAGGGTCCATTGGTTTCGGGCCCAATGCGTGGTAGTAACTGTATCATGGATCACAAACACAGAACTCAGTTCCTGAGGACGGCTTCAATGAGACAACCCACCATGTACTCCTACATGGCCTCTCACCGCTACCTTTACCAAATCGTGTTCACACACTTAGCTCACACACAGTAGGACATGTTCATCACCATTCCAATTCATCCCCGACGAATCAGACCCGACTCAACTCTAAGCAGTAGCAGGCATGACAAACAAGCATGAATGAGTAGGCACATCAGGGTTCAAACAACTCCTACTCATGCTAGTGGGTTTCATCTATTTACTGTGGCAATGACAGGTCATGCAGAGGAAAAGGGGTTCAACTACCGCAACATGTAACAGTTGAATCGATGTTGTCCTAATGTAGTAGAAGAGAGCAGGAGCGAGAGAATGGGATTGTATCGGAATGAACAAGGGGGTTTTGCTTGCCTGGCACTTCTGAAGATATTATAGTTCTTCATCGGTGTCATCGAACTCATCGTCGGAATCACGGCTATCGAGAGGGGACAATCACCGGCAACAAGGAAGAACACAATCAATGCAATGCAACAATTATGATGCATGATTATGACATGGCAATATGACGTGATTTGGCCTAATGCAACTAGCAAAATATTAAATGGAGTTGGTTTGAATCCAAGATTCAAATTCAAACTCCATATGTGGAAATTCAAATGCCATTTACATGATTTGTCCTAAACAGCAAGGTTAAGTTGCTCTAACATGCATGAAACCTGTGCAGATGGATAGATTGGATTTTTCTGATCATTTTTCATATATAATTTGTTTCATTTGGAGCTACGGTTGAATTTCTATGAATTTTAGAAGTTTAGGGCATTTTCTGGAATTCCTGAATTATTTTAAATCCAGAAAAGGATTAATTGCGTCAGCACTGCGTCATGCCTGTGTCAGCAGGTCAGCAGCGCTGACCAGGGTCAAACCTGACGTGTGGGGTCCACACGTCAGTGACACCTGGTGCTAACCCGCGTTGACTAGCACTTTGACATGCTGCGGGGCCCATTTTTTGTGGCTAAGGGCGGCTGAGCTGGCAGGGATTAGCGCTAATAACTGCGCCACGTCGGTCCTCGCCGGAGCTGAACGCTGGCGAGCACATCCGACGACAGATGCTCCTCGGGATCGAGCTACGGGCAACCATTTGCCTCGCCGTTTGCTTCTACGGGTTCCTCGGGTTCGCGCGCATCCAAAGGAGCAAGCGAGAGGAGATGGGGTGAGCTGTGGCGTCGGCGGTGGCGAGCGAGGCGGCGGCCGGAGTTCGGCGTTCGTGAGTTTTGCTGCTGCGGCTCGCGGTCGAGCAAACCAGTGCGCTAGGGATGCACTACGCGAGGTTGCGAACGCGTTGCACACTGACGGATGACCAAATGGCCACCGAAGTGACGCCGGTGTCGAGCTCGTGCGGCGGGGCGTTTTGGTCAGCACGGAATCAACGGCTACAGGTCGCGAACGGCGTTGGGGTAAGAGGGAAACGGCGTAGGAGCTCACATAGAGGCTGTAGGGATGCTTAGCGCGCTCGGGGACGGCTCGGAGGTGTCGAATCAGCGGTGGCGATCTCCGGTGCCCGAGGTTGAAAAACGAGGGCAAAGGCGGCGTTGTGGGGCGTCCGGCGTCGCGTGGCTCGGTGTGAGGGTCGAGGATGAAGCGGCGGAGCTCTTGGTAAGCTCTAGAGGTCGAGGGGGCGGCAGTGGCCGCGGTGGTGCTCGGCGGCGCACCACGGTGCGCTCGGGCGCGAGATGGAGAGGAGCCAGAGGAGGGGATGAGCTTGAGGGAGAGTGAGCTTGAGGGTCAAGGAGGTGGCGTGGTACGCGTGGAGGCGACCAGGCAGTCGAGGGGCACGCAGGCAGGGAGGAGCCGGCGTGGCTCGTCTGTGCACCGGGCACGCAGCTGCTTCTCCTCCTGGCAGGAGGAAGAAGACAGTGCTGCCCCTGGTGGGCTGGGCTGGCTGGAGGAGCTGGGCCAGGTGGCTGCCAGGTAAGTCAGGCAAGGCCCAGGTAAAACCCTTTTCCCCTTTTGTTTCTGTTTTCTATTTCTGACATTTGTTTTAATTTGGTTTTTGAACCAAATCAATTTATTTTCTTCTGAAAATTATTGTAGGAACAATTTGGATTGTACCAAAGCCCCACACTAAAAATCAGAATTATTGGACATATATTAAATATATAACTATTATAAATTCAATGCAAATAGTTATTGCATTAGCTTCAAATGCCCAAAATAAATATTTATGAGCTCCTAAAAATATTGGTTTGAATTTTAATTCTGGCCAATATTTTCATAGAGAAACATGAACATTTTCTTGGACCTATTTGAAGCAATTTTTATCTTGGTCTTTTTCAGAAATGATTTCTGAGGCTTTCACATGTCCCCATTTCAAATTCATTGAAATTTAAACATGATGCACACATGACTAGCTGGCCTAGAGCAAGCCAGAACTAGGGATGTGACAACTCACCCCCACTAAACAAAAATCTCGTCCCGAGATTCAAGCGTAGGGTAAGATGAAAGGGGAACGCAAACTAACATAATCTTCACGATCCAATTGTTCTTCTCGAAGATGTTAATTCATTGCATCATCTTGATCTTGACATCTTTTCTTTCGAGAGCTTCATCCAACTATGATGACGGAAGAGAGGGAAACTCTACAGGATTGATCTTCTCGAAGATCGAGCTATACAAGATCAACTCGCGGAATGAGATGTTGAAACATCTCGAGTTGAGACACAAAACACATCGAGAGGGATGGAAGAACAAACGATGAGGTTTGATTTGGTGGGCAACAATCCCACGCTTAGATAATATGGTGCATGGGTTCCAAAGCAGCGAGGAGTTAATTGCCATGACTCCATAACGGGGCACCTTAGGAGGGTGACTTGTTGAATTATCCCTTAAGTGGCAAAAAGAATTACTTTTGATTCAGAGTTCATTGAAACTCTCTAAACCGGCCCAAGGAAAATCGCAAACGATCGTGTGAACAAATTCGAGGGAATGGCATACTCATACTAGAAGGAATGATGTGGACTACCTTGTTGAAGACAACACCATGGCTGATTTTGCTTGCGCGTGCTCTCAAGAACTTGAGCATTTCCATATTCATCAAGGTTCTACCAACATCCGTATCGAGGATCCTGGCAACACCTCTTACTACCTTGATGAATAGTGATGGACAATGCAGATGCATAGAAAGACAACCCTTTCTCAGACTTCACCTTAGCGAGGCCAAGGGAACGAAATCTGGATGATCGACCGAGAGACATTTAGCACTCCGCTTCTAATGTTCTGCTTGATGTACTGGTTACTACGGTCATGCTTAAAGCATCAGCATAGCCATCAAGTAGTGGTCGGACTTCGGAATACAAAGGATCCATAAAGAACAACTTCTGGAGTAAATCCTACGAAATCCTTATGGGGAGGTGGCCAACTTACTCAATCAAGATACTACCATAATAGGTCTTCCGGCTGGGTGTGGTTAGCCATGACATCCACTTTACCGGTTATCGAGAGACCAATATTATAATTCTTGGAAAATGTTCCAACCATCATATCTGCCTGAGATTCAGATCTGGTTGGTGTCAGAATATTCCAGACTCATCAAGTCTAGAAAGAAAATTAAAGTTTGCAACACAAATCGACGAGAAGACGTCGCAAGATTCTCGGGAGAAGGACTACGGTAGTAAGCTCCAAAACATGAGCTGGTTCTGCTACATACATGTGAACACACTGTCCCAGACAAGCATGACCACGTAGTAGTCTTATAATAAAACACTACCGAGTTCAGGTGGGGAACCATCAATGAGGGTTTCGAAGCCTTGTGCATGAACTAGTATTCGCACAACAACTCCTTTCCATTGAACAAATCAATCAGTGGCTTGGTGTGCTAGGAACACATATAGAATGGAGGCGGCCAACCTATCAAACCATAGAGTACTTTGCACATATGCGTGACTAACTTGGGATGATTCCAGAGGAAGCAAAAACAAGCTTTCTCGAATTCACGGCGGCAACTTACATCAAATGCACGTGAATTAGAGGAAGTCACTACTTTCATCCAGACAGATACTTCATGAACGGGGCATGAAGAAAATGCTTACACAAGTTTCCAACACTAGCTGGATGTTCAGCACGAATCAGGGAGGAGACAAAATGCTGCTTATGGGCTCAACAACAACTCATCGGAATTTCCATATCACTGGACTTCCACCATCATGTGAACACGGTGATAGCATTGGTCAGACCAAAAGATGTAATGGTGTATGCTTGAGGAATCAACCATGAGTAAGACAACATTACGAACATCGTTGGTTCTAATTTGACTTGATAATAGCCCATACTCAAATCAAAGATTGGACAAGACAATAGATCCAACAACTGATCACGAGGATCAATCAATGAAGATATCATCTTTCTTCAACACACACACATGCACAAGATATCCCTTTGGAAATGAACTAAGTTAGACAACCTTTTATCTTCCAACTCTCCAAGTTGTTGTTTAGCTTGACCAACTAGCTCAGGGGTATCCAACACAGATTCTTGGAGAAGGGGTGGTTTATTGGAAAACCAACTTGTTCACAAACTCAACATATCGGTTAGGGACAACCCGATGGTACTTCCAAGAAGATATTTGGAAAACCACGATCCACCGACATGTTAGTAAGGTCGAGAACAATCTTGCTTTTCAGGGCAAGACGATATGACCGAATAAGCGAGGACTGACACTATCCTAACTCATTGATCGAAAAGTACACCGGGAATATGGACTAGGTAGCACGATCAATCCTAATATAGTGGTTCAATAACCAACACGCTAAGAATGATATTAATGTCCATTAACTACCAAGCAACACGGTTGCTAGGAGTATTGATTTCACACATCATAGTTCACCTGTCGGCATTCCGGTCGTGACGACACGGAACAGAGGAATGAGCAATGATGGCGAGAAGTATCACTACGTTAAGAATCCGTGAGAGATGGTGCAATTCTCATGACAATTCTGACATAAAGGGGGTAATACTCCGAGGTAGAACAGAACAAAAGCTGGTTAGGCATTTGATCTGCGGAATACAACTACTTTGACCCAATCCCAGAGATGGACGAGGTACTGGAGTTTGTTTCTCCTAGTCATTCCGGAATGGAATGGCTTGACGGACCACAAGAATAATAGGCATCGATGAACACGATCGCACACATACCCTTGACTATCAATTGATAGATGAAGGTCGGAATACAGCTAAAGAGGGACAACCCAAAAGAACATATGATTATCTGAGTTGTGGATGCATGGATTAGTATGTCGAACAATTTCAACATATTTCTTTCGGATAATCCATGCAGAGGAGGAAGGACTGGCAGAGTCACAATATAAATGGAGTACTCCTCAAGAGCGCCCTGGTTGTGATCTTTTGGTTTAAAAAACTTCTGCCATGATGGTTCATGGTATTGGAAGAAGGAGATACCTCGGACCTCGAGGACTAATGCAAGGTTACTAATAACCTAAAGGAACGAGCAAACACTAGCTACACGAGTTAAGTAGAGTGAATCTTGGGTTCAAGAACCCAGAAATAGAATGCCTACTAACTAAATGGCATCATGGGATGCTTTCGAGAATAATGGCCAGAATCATCACACTGGGGATGCAGCATTGCTAGATTACTAAGTGGTCCTCTAAGACACCTAGGGTCATAATAATAACTCCAACATATATGTCAAGGCAACAGAGTACCTCAACTCAACGATTAGTGTGGTTAATCTGGCCCAAAGGAACATCGAGAATGGGAAGAAGGGATTTGCAAATGCATCAGATTATTTAGAAGCCTGGGATGACTCGGACAGCATAACGGCTGTAAATGCTCAAAGGATTTGAGACGTCCTACAAAATGGTGGCATAACCACTCAACATCACAATATAAACTTCCGGGATCAATGGTCAACATACGGAAGTAGTAGGAACTGAACTGAGGCTTAAATCCATCAATCCTATGAGTCTATGGATTAGTAACACGTGATCCTGATAGAAAGATGAGAAGCCTAGTTCTTAATCCCCGTAGAAGAGAAGAGGGTGACTCAGATCAGAAGGGCATAAGGTAAAGGAGTAAAAAGAGCCTTACGTTCCCTCCCACAATCAATTCCCTTATTTAACTAAAGCATTTCTAGACACAACTTCGACCAGTTTGGCTTGGTAATCCTACAGGCAGTCAGGCTCTGATACCAACGCTGTCAGGACCCCGATTCCAAGTCACACCGATCTAGCCTGTAACACCTCATATCACTTTGCGGCCTCACGCACGGTATTCCCACGGGTGTCGCCTTACCATGGCCCGGGACCGTTTGCGCCTTTTGGCTCACGTATATGACAATGTCGCTAGCATCCATATGACAGAGAATCCGGGCCGACATGGCTAGTCGTGAACCCAAAGCGGCACTAACGTATGGGGACAGGCATACATGAATCCATATCGAACGTGTCGGTCAGCAGCGTGCGAATCCGGGCTGTAGCACTGGGCTAACAGGACTCCGGGAACCCGGGCTGTAGCAAGCTAGGCAGGACTTCAGATGTCACAGCGTGACATTTCCCCGAAGGGACAGGCACAGGAACGATATGAAACACATGCCGGCCAGTCAAGTGTCCAGAGCAGTAGTGCTGGGCTAGCAGGACTCCGGTGAACCGGGCTGTAGCGGACTACTATGGCTCAAGGAGGCACTAGACTACATTTCCCCATAAGAGAGGCTGCTAAGGATAGACAACTAGATTGTCGGATCCCACACATACCAAGCATTTCAATCATACACACAATATGCTCGATATGTGCAAATACAACATGGCATCACAACAAGACTCTACGACTCAGAGTATTTATTCATTAGGCCCCGAAGAGCCAGATATTACAAACATGGGTCTCATGACCCAACATTCAGAGCATACAAGTCAAAGCACATGCGGAAGCTTAACATGTCTGAGTACAGACATCTACAAATGAAAAAGGCTGAGAAGCCTGACTATCTACCAGATCCTGCCGAGGGCACAAGATCGTAGCTGAGGTATCAAGCTAAACGTCGAAGTCCACACGGGACTACTAGCGAGACTGACGTCTCTCTGCAAAACATAAAATAAGCAAACGTGAGTACAAATGTACCCAGCAAGACTTACATCAGAACTATCTACATATGCATCGGTACCAAAAGGGGGTGGTGGAGTTTAACTGCAGCAAGCTAGCTTTGACTCAGTGGCTAACCTGAACTACGACTGCAAGCAACTCTTTTGAGGTGGCGCACACGAGTCCACATATTCACCATATCAATACTCCACTATGGACCCGCTCCCGTCTCCCTACGAGAACGCCATCCATAGCACTCACGCTTATCTTGCGCATTTTAGAGTATCCACTTTCACTTGTCTATGAACTGTTATAGGCAACCCAGAAGTCCATTTCCGCGGACACGGCTATTCGAATAGATGATGTTAACCCTGCAGGGGTGTACTTCGACACACACGCTCTCACCACTTACCGCCGTTTACACGACATGTACTCGGCAACCTTCAAGCGGAGGCCCAGCGAGGGTGTCGGCCACAGCCTACCTAAACACTCAAGTCTCTAGTCCAGGTTTATCGCCTATTCAGGTTCCATCCGCAGGGAGTCCGGCCGAGGTTTCCACATACGGCCCCGAACGATGTGTGCGGGGTTCCGAGACACCAAACGGGCGCCCGGCATGCCCGGCCACGTGCCTACCGCATCACAGCCCACCCCTCGGTCAGCGCTGTCCACGGCCTCCAGCATACTACAAACACCAGAAACTACTTGCAACTCCTGGACAGAGGACAAGGGTGATTAAGAAGCCGAGAGGGTCCATTGGTTTCGGGCCCAATGCGTGGTAGTAACTGTATCATGGATCACAAACACAGAACTCAGTTCCTGAGGACGGCTTCAATGAGACAACCCACCATGTACTCCTACATGGCCTCTCACCGCTACCTTTACCAAATCGTGTTCACACACTTAGCTCACACACAGTAGGACATGTTCATCACCATTCCAATTCATCCCCGACGAATCAGACCCGACTCAACTCTAAGCAGTAGCAGGCATGACAAACAAGCATGAATGAGTAGGCACATCAGGGTTCAAACAACTCCTACTCATGCTAGTGGGTTTCATCTATTTACTGTGGCAATGACAGGTCATGCAGAGGAAAAGGGGTTCAACTACCGCAACATGTAACAGTTGAATCGATGTTGTCCTAATGCAGTAGAAGAGAGCAGGAGCGAGAGAATGGGATTGTATCGGAATGAACAAGGGGGTTTTGCTTGCCTGGCACTTCTGAAGATATTATAGTTCTTCATCGGTGTCATCGAACTCATCGTCGGAATCACGGCTATCGAGAGGGGACAATCACCGGCAACAAGGAAGAACACAATCAATGCAATGCAACAATTATGATGCATGATTATGACATGGCAATATGACGTGATTTGGCCTAATGCAACTAGCAAAATATTAAATGGAGTTGGTTTGAATCCAAGATTCAAATTCAAACTCCATATGTGGAAATTCAAATGCCATTTACATGATTTGTCCTAAACAGCAAGGTTAAGTTGCTCTAACATGCATGAAACCTGTGCAGATGGATAGATTGGATTTTTCTGATCATTTTTCATATATAATTTGTTTCATTTGGAGCTACGGTTGAATTTCTATGAATTTTAGAAGTTTAGGGCATTTTCTGGAATTCCTGAATTATTTTAAATCCAGAAAAGGATTAATTGCGTCAGCACTGCGTCATGCCTGTGTCAGCAGGTCAGCAGCGCTGACCAGGGTCAAACCTGACGTGTGGGGTCCACACGTCAGTGACACCTGGTGCTAACCCGCGTTGACTAGCACTTTGACATGCTGCGGGGCCCATTGTTAGTGGCTAAGGGCGGCTGAGCTGGCAGGGATTAGCGCTAATGACTGCGCCACGTCGGTCCTCGCCGGAGCTGAACGCCGGCTAGCACATCTGACGACGGATGCTCCTCGGGATCGAGCTACGGGCAACCATTTGCCTCGCCGTTTGCTTCTACGGGTTCCTCGGGTTCGCGCGCATCCAAAGGAGCAAGCGAGAGGAGATGGGGTGAGCTGTGGCGTCGGCGGTGGCGAGCGAGGCGGCGGCCGGAGTTTGGCGTTCGTGAGTTTTGCTGCGGCGGCTCGCGGTCGAGCGAACCAGTGCGCTAGGGATGCACTACGCGAGGTTGCGAACGCGTTGCACACTGACGGATGACCAAATGGCCACCGAAGTGACGCCGGCGTCGAGCTCGTGCGGCGGGGCATTTCGGTCAGCGCGGAATCAACGGCTACATGTCGCGAACGGCGTTGGGGTAAGAGGGAAACGGCGTAGGAGCTCACATAGAGGCTGTAGGGATGCTTAGCGCGCTCGGGGACGGCTCGGAGATGTCGAATCAGCGGTGGCGATCTCCGGTGCCCGAGGTTGAAGACGAGGGCAAAGGCGGCGTTGTGGGGCGTCCGGCGTCGCGTGGCTCGGTGTGGGGGTCGAGGATGAAGCGGCGGAGCTCTTGGTAAGCTCTAGAGGTCGAGGGGGCGGCAGTGGCCGCGGTGGTGCTCGGCGGCGCACCGCGGTGCGCTCGGGCGTGAGATGGAGAGGAGCCAGAGGAGGGGATGAGCTTGAGGGAGAGTGAGAGAGGGTCAAGGAGGTGGCGTGGTACGCGTGGAGGCGACCAGGCAGTCGAGGGGCACGCAGGCAGGGAGGAGCCGGCGTGGCTCGTCTGTGCACCGGGCACGCAGCTGCTTCTCCTCCTGGCAGGAGGAAGAAGACAGTGCTGCCCCTGGTGGGCTGGGCTGGCTGGAGGAGCTGGGCTAGGTGGCTGCCAGGTAAGTCAGGCAAGGCCCAGGTAAAACCCTTTTCCCCTTTTGTTTCTGTTTTCTATTTCTGACATTTGTTTTAATTTGGTTTTTGAACCAAATCAATTTATTTTCTTCTGAAAATTATTGTAGGAACTATTTGGATTGTACCAAAGCCCCACACTAAAAATCAGAATTATTGGACATATATTAAATATATAACTATTATAAATTCAATGCAAATAGTTATTGCATTAGCTTCAAATGCCCAAAATAAATATTTATGAGCTCCTAAAAATATTGGTTTGAATTTTAATTCTGGCCAATATTTTCATAGAGAAACATGAACATTTTCTTGGACCTATTTGAAGCAATTTTTATCTTGGTCTTTTTCAGAAATGATTTCTGAGGCTTTCACATGTCCCCATTTCAAATTCATTGAAATTTAAACATGATGCACACATGACTAGCTAGCCTAGAGCAAGCCAGAACTAGGGATGTGACAACCTCACATTGCACTTTAGGGCCAAAGGGAAGTAATTGGCAAACACCTTCTCATCTCTTCCCCCGGCAGCCTGAACAGCGATGGTGTGGATGCTCAGGAACTCTGCCAGGTTCAGCCTCCCATCGTACTTCCCAGGTATTTTTGGCTTGAACGTGCGAACGGACGGCCAACAGACTTGCCGCAGCTCACGGGTATAGGCAGGGCAGCCAACATCGAAAGTTAGGCACCCGCCAATACCAAGCGCGGGCTCGTCGACGTCGGGGCTGTTGCACCCGTCGGTCCAGCGGAGGTCGTCGTGGCGTTGCTCGACAACGGCGCGCACATCTCCTCTCTGCCTATCCTCTGGGGCGCGTCGTTGGCCTAGACATGCTCGAGGGTCAGAAAAGGCCATCGAGAGGTCGTCAGGATCTTGATTCTGTTGCGCTCGTGCTGGCTGTCATGGCCATGACTGCACCGTGGGGACGGCTCCCTCCGTAAGGTCAGTAGCATGAGCCGTCGTTGTCGCTTGGGGAGGCCGTGGTGGGTCAGCTCGCCGTGAGCCCCCAGCTTCGGCGAAACCGAGTAGACTTTGATTGGTGGCACGCCATTCGTCCATCTGCTCGGCCACTGGCGGAAACCTCAGTAGCAGCAGCAGTAGCTGAGCCCGCGCCATGGCCTCGGAGGCTGTACTTGCCATGGGTGATGATGAAGTCGATTGCATCGTCGCTCGGCTCCTGACGGTGCCAGCGGCTGCGGCACTTGGCCCTCGCAGCTGCGGTGGGGCGACCACCTGGATGTGGTTCGGCGAAGGCCATCGAGGGTCAGAGGCTCCGTCAGGCGTAGCGGCTTGGTCGACCCGTCCTGGGGAGGTGCACGCGTCGTGGCCGCATCCGTGGCGGGAGTAGCCGGAGGGCGGCGATTCTCCCCGGTCTGAGTGTCATTGTTGCGGCTGTGCCCATCGGTGGGAGATAGGGGCGCAGATGGAGTAACCCGTTCACCCGTACCTTGGGGAGCGTGGTCGTCGGGACGTTGCCGATGTTGCTCTCCTTCGGTGTCTCCTGCTCCTACGTCGACCGCGGGGGAAGTGGTGACGGTGTCGCCTGCTCCGACCACATCCCCAGCAGCGTCCACGTCCTCGCGTGCCTCCACACCCCCCGCAGTGTTAGAGGCCGCGGCGGCGGAGCCTTCGAGGTGGATGGATGCGCTGAAGAAGCGGGTTTCTTCTTGGGCACCATGGTCGATGGCATCGTCGAAGATGAAGATGGCGATGAAGATGACGCGCTGCACACGCCTTCAGGTTCGCGCAAGCGATTCCCCCTACCTGGCTGAGTGGAAAAGTGGGCGATTGAACTCCTTCCGTTGGATATCAAGTTCGAGGCAAAGAAAGCAATCAAGTCACAAGCAATAGAAGATTTCCTCGCCGAGTGGATTGAGCAGCAGCAACCGACTCAGATTCACTCGGAACATTGGACTATGTTCTTCGATGGGTCCAAAATGTTGAATGGTTCTGGTGCGGGAGTGGTCCCGGTATCCCCAAGAGGCGATAAGCTCAATTATGTCCTCCAGATTCACTTTGACTCTTCGAACAATGAAGCGGAATATGAGGCACTTCTGTATGGGTTGTGTATGGCCATCTCACTCGGCGTCCGTCGCTTGATGGTTTACGGCGACTCAGACTTGGTGGTCAATAAAGTGATGAAGGAGTGGGATATCAGGAGCCCAGCTATGACTGGTTATTGTAATGCAGTAAGAAAGTTCGAGAAGAAGTTTGAGGGGTTAGAGCTCCACCACATACCCCGAATCAAGAATCAAGCTGCTGATGATCTGGCAAAGTTAGGTTCCACTCGTAAACCTATACCCAGCAATGTGTTCTTGGAGCATCTCCACACCCCATCAGTTCAAGAAGATCCTTTTACAAAGGAGCCCCCGCAACCGATAAGCTCAACCAATTTGACTGAGATCAAAGTCCCGGCTGTGGTCGGCCTGATCATGGAGGTTTTGGTGATCACCCCCAACTGGACGGTGCCATACACTACTGCAGGATGCTGCTAATGTGACACTACGATCAGAGACCCTTTGACGAAACTGTGTGCGATGCATTAATCACAAACTGGGATGTAAAAAACCATAAAAAAGGTGCAAAACATTTGCGATGGAGGATGCATGAAACATGGTTCAGATTTTAGTTGCGTGTGCGATGCAGGGCACACAGTTAACCCGTTCTTTGCGATGAGGCAAAACAACAGAAACGGGCGTACATATCAATGTGTGTGTGATATATGGCATACAGTTTGCTCCGATGAACTGTTTGCTATTAGGGAGTGCAACATAAACGGTTAGCCAGATCAAGGTGTGTGTGATATAGGTCATACGGTTCACTCGGACGAACTCTTTTCGATTAGAGAACACAACATAAACGGTTCAACTTAACAAGATGTGTGTGATACGTGGCAAACAGCCGACTCGGATGAACTATTTGCGATGAGAATTTACAACACAGATGGTTAATACAGTTAGTTCGTGTGCGATTCTGTGTGTATAAAAAACTTCGAAAAATGCAAACTAGTTGCTTGCGGTGGCTAGGAGTATCACACACGATGCGTCTGCGAGTACTCGTGTGCGATGATTAGTAAGTTACACATGCATTTCCTTATGTTAACACTTGTGTGATGAATAACACGTGGCACTAGATACGGTATTCGGGTTGTGTGTGTCCTCCACTTAGTCTTCCTGCGCTCGAGCGAATGCTTCCCGCGCTCCACATGGGTGAATTGTAAAATCCACGCCTATTCCCTCACCGGTTTCCCACCACCAGCTAATGGCTTACTGCATATAACCCAGGCGAAAACGCACCGCCGCGACACTCTACAAAGATCTAGTCCTCACCCATCTACCATTAGTTATTCCAAGCATGCCAGGCAACGACCAAAGCTTCGATGTCGATGCCTACCTATGTTACATCTTCGGCAAGGAGAATGAGCCGGAGCAGGTCGGGGAGCAAGAGCTTCATCGGCCGGTGCAGGCACCATGGCCCATCGGCAGCAATATCGATGTCACAGTCCTTGGGAGCACAATCAACATATTGCAGAGGAGGTGTGATGAGTAGTTTTCCATCCACCGTGCAAAATATCCAGAGCTGCTCGGTGGCATGATCGATGACCCACCCGAAGAACTGTCGTCACCAGTGCTCATCGAGAGCCTGATGCCCCGCAAGGAATGGGCAGAGGACCTCTGCGATTCAGTCAAGACAAAGGCAGCCTGCGGCTTCATCATTGCCCACAGCGGCCATGTAAACCTCGATCCCGATGATGTGGTGGCCAGGCTCGAGCGCATCCTTGGCGGAGTTGACGTCCCTGACGAAGTAGAACATCGCCAACATGACATCTTGAGGATGCAGGTGATCGACGGAATTTGCTACCAGGCCAGAGACATGGAAATGGGGCGGTTTTGCGGAGTTGTCATGCGCGCGATTGCACGCTGTCAAGCTCTTCTGGAAGAGGCCCAGCAGCCCCAAGAGCCTCCAGAGCCAGCAGCTCAGTAGGCAGAGGCGGGTCGGGACACTCGGAGTGAACGGCCGCAATGGTGCTATGCTGATCATGGAGTCTGAGAAGACCATCGTCGGAAGGCCGCTAGCTCAGCCTTTTAGCTTATATTTTATTATAATTGTCTGCATATGTAGGTCGTGAGTGTTCTGGGCCTTGCCGCATTTGCATTTTAAATTATCCTGAATATGTAAGACAATTATTAAGAATTATTAACCGTTGCCATTGTAAATTTGCCTCAACAGCGAGCAGAGCGCGCACAGGGACCCCAGAGTGGAGCGAGCCGCGGCCGCCACAACGGCGAGCAACCACGTGGTCAACCTTCTGCCATCAATAAAATTTGAACTTGTTTCTCGTCACATTGCTGATTACAACGCAATAAGTAATTGCAAATCTATTCACACCTATCAAACTAATATGTGTTCACACTTAGCACCGGGCTATAAAAACTACTCACTCGAAAATTACTTCACAGTTCCTCTCCTCATCACCCACAAAACTGGTTTTTTCTGTCAAGTCGTTCAGCCATCACCAGTAGGAGTAGTTTAGGGTGGACATATAACCAGGCAGCAAAGACCAAGGCCGCGGGAGCACTAGAGAGGTCCCGCCGCGAAGCCGCAGCCACAGCAGAGATGTCCCGGCGCGCCGCGGAGCCCTCGAACGAGCTATCACGGGCACGCGAGGGCTCTCACAAGCGCATCCGCGGCGTCGGCCATCGCGACGAGCCGGCGTTCTGAAGAACTTCGCTGGCGACGACAACATTCTCGCTGGCGTCACTACGCAGCAGGAGCTGGTCGACGGCTTGATAAAGCTGCTCAATATCAGCGATGCCTCGGTTGACAAGGCGACTGGCCTCGTCGAGCAACTCATGGGTGACAATGCGAAGATCCTCAAGTTGGCCGCCGAGAAGGAGGAGGAGGCCGCCGGCTGGATGATGCAACATGAGCAGAGCAGTGCCTCGGAGATGACGCTGAAAGCGGTCGTCGAGGAACTGATGGGTGGCTTGAGGAAGCTCCGGATCGAGCGTGAGCTGGAGGTGGAGGAATCCGTGGCTGCTTTCAAGCAAAGTCGTGTGGAATTGAAGAAGGAGCTGGAGGATTTTGCCGCCCGCCGATCCATCGACGAGTAGAGACAGTAGCGACCCAGATCGTTGTCTACAATTTCCTTCTTCTCTTGCCCCCGTGTCTTCCGGGCATTGCCGCATGTGGCATTTTAAATTATCCGAAATATGTAGGACAATTATTATCTGCGCCATTCTAAATTTGTCGTCGTATTATCCGTTGCCATTTTATTTTTGGTCGTATTATCCGTTGCCCTATGTGGCAATTTAAATTAGGGCAGAATACGACTTGAAAACACGAACAAAGCAAATGCTGACATGGGATCACAAGCAAACACCCTCCATCCAAGTGCTTTAATTTACCCATTGGAGAAGTTGTGAGCGACGCGGGCGGCGGCTGGTGCATGGAGGTCAAAGAGCTCGCTTCCCGATGAGCATGGGTGGCCTTGCTGCTCGCACATGTCCCGTCGAGCCTGCGAGGTGGATAGGATGCACGCGTTCCGTCAAGCCTGCGTGGCGCACTGCTTGCACGCGTCCCGTCGAGCCTGCACGGCAGACTTCTCACGCTTATCCCGTCTAATCAAACAGCTGCACGCATGCCACCGAGTATGGTTAAATTTCGACATGGTAAATATAATACAACCGTTTGTGATATTAACGTGTCAGCTTTTTGTTTCAAAAAGGACTTCGTTGGCTACTAATGTGTGCGCCTCTTCTCAAACTGGACGATTTTTTACCACAGCATATATGCGCCATGTCATCAAACCATGCCAAGTTTCATGTTTTTTGGGTGACTTTTTGATTTATTGGGATTTAAAAACCAAGATTCTCAATATTTCAGGACAACGACAAGTCTGTAATTCATTCTCATTCCTTAAACGAGACCTAAACATGCACCCAATGACACATGTACGATTTCCCACCCATTTTGCTTGACTAGAGCATGTGTTTGTAGTTCAAATTTGAATTATGGACTACATTAAATGCATAGAAAACTTAGTAATTAGTAATATATATACAATGGCCAACCAAACCCTGAACAGTTTCAAATTTCAGCCCGACACTCCTGTTATTCTATGTTGCCTGTAGAAAACAAAGTTCAAGGCGAGAAGAGGCAGCGATTATCGTTTCGCCCACAAGAGGGGCATGTTTCCCTACCGGAACCACGAGGGTTGCGACAGGCTCCGTTTTGTAAAAGGCTTGTAATATAGCTTCGCCCAAATTGGACAATTATATGTACCATATAGTGATACCATGCCAAGTTTCATGATTTCCTGGTGAGTTTTGGATTTACAGACATTTAAAAACCGAGATTTGCAATGTTTGTGGCCAAGCCAGGACGGCGAGATGGTGGAATTCATTCCCATTCGTTCCATGGGACCTAAACATGCACCCCAAGGAAACATGTACGTTCTTTCTAGCCATTTTCTTGCACTGGAGCATGTATTTGTAGTTCGGATATGAATGATGGACATTAAATGCCTAGAAAACTCAATTAAAGAATTAAAAAGGTCAAACGAACCCTGAATAATTTCAAAGTTCAGCGCGAATCTCAAGTTGTTCCGTGTCGCATGTAGAAGAAAATACGAGGCTAGAAGAGTGAGTGATTATCGTTTGGCCCACAAGGGGACATGTTTCCTTATCGAAACCACGAGGGTTCTTGCGACAGGCTCCAGTTTGTAAGAGGTTTGTAATAAAGCTTGGAACAAATTGGCAATGTTTTTACCACAACATATATGCGCCATGACGTGACACCATGCCACCTTTGATGACTTTCTGGTGAGTTTAGGATTTATGGGGACTTAAAAACCGAGATTCGAAATGTTTGAGGACGAGCCAGGACACCGGTACGGTTGTAATTCGTTCCCATTCCTGGCATGAGACCTAAACATGCACTCAAGGACACATGTATAATTTTTCTAGCCATTTTGGTGAACTGGAGCATGTATTTGTAGTTCAGATTTGAATTATGGACATTAAATGCCTAGTAACTCAATTGGTGTATAAAAAGGCCAAACGAACCCTGAATAAGTTTAAATTTCAGCACGGATATCATGCCATTCCATGTTGCTCATGGAAGAAAATACAAGACGAAAAGAGGCAATGATTATGTTTCACCCACAAGGGGAAAATGTTTCCCTATCGGAACCATGAGGCTTCTTTGAGAGAAGCTCCAGTTTTTGTAAGAGGTTTATAATAAAGCTTGGCCCAAATTGGACAATGTTTTTACCACGACATATATGTGCCATGACGTGACACCATGCCACCTTTGATGACTTTCTTGTGAGTTTAGGATTCATGGGGACTTAAAAACTGAGATTCAAAATGTTTGAGGACGAGCCATGACACCGGTACGGTTGTAATTTGTTCCCATTCCTGGCATGGGACCTAAACATGCACCCAAGGACACATGTATAATTTTTCTAGCCATTTTGGTGAACTCGAGCATGTATTTGTAGTTCAGATTTGAATTATGGACATTAAATGCCTAGGAAACTCAATGAGTGTATAAAAAGGCCAAACGAACACTGAATAAGTATAAATTTCAGCACGGATATCCTGTCGTTCCATGTTGCCCGTAGAAGAAAATAAAAGGCGAAAAGAGGCTGTGATTATGTTTCGCCCACAAGGGGGACACGTTTCCCTATCGGAACCATGAGGCTTCTTTGAGAGAAGCTCCATTTTTTGTAAGAGGTTTGAAATAAAGCTTGGCCCAAATTGGACAATGTTTTTACCACGACATATATGTGCCATGATGTGATACCATGCCACCTTTGATGACTTTCTGGTGAGTTTAGGATTTATGGGGACTTAAAAACCGAGATTTGAAATGTTTGAGGACGAGCCATGACACTGGTACGGTTGTAATTCGTTCCCATTCCTGGCATGGGACCTAAACATGCACCCAAGGACACATGTATAATTTTTCTAGCCATTTTGGTGAACTCGAGCATGTATTTGTAGTTTAGATTTGAATTATGGACATTAAATGACTAGGAAACTCAATTAGTGTATAAAAAGGCCAAACGAACCCTGAATAAGTTTAAATTTCAGCATGAATATCCTGTCGTTCCATGTTGCCCGTAGAAGAAAATACAAGGCGAAAAGAGGCAGTGATTACAATTCGCACACAATGGGGACACGTTTCCCTATCGGAACCACGAGGCTTCTTTGAGAGAAGCTCCGGTTTGTAAGAGGCTTGTAATAAAACTTGCGCCATAATGGACGAAAAAAATTCCTCGACATATAAGTGCCATGTCATGACACCATGGCAGGTTTCACGATTTTCAGCTTAGTTTTGGATTTACGGGGATTTAAAAACCGAGATTCTTCTCACGAAATGTTTTCAAATAGCACATGGTTCACTCACGAAAGCCGATATTCAATGAAAACTTCGTGGAAAACATATTTTAAAGTTTCATAAAAATCTGAAGAAAAAAATGTGGGATGTTAAGAAGGTGATGTTTTATTGCGATACAAAATTTCAAGTTGAAAAACATTACGAGATGTGAGCTATGAAAAAGACAAATTCCGCCCTGAATAGTGACATTACTATTTGGCACTATTCAACATTGATTTTGTCTTTTTCATAGCTCACATCTCGTAATGTGTTTCAACTTCAAATTTTGTGTGGCAATAAAACATCAACCTCTTAACATCCCGCATTTTTTTGAAACTTCAAAACATCTTTTTCTCGTGGTTTTCACCGGTTTCCACCGAATGTTGGTTTCCGTATGATATCCCCCCTGCTACGCGCGCGATCTGAGTCATGCGATCTGACTGGCCAGAACCCAAACCCCACGGATCGTACGTGTGCACCGTTGGATGCTCCCAGATCGAACGGCAACCCTGAGCCCTTTCGACAGCACATGCAGTACATGGGTAAGCACTGTGCGCATGCGTCGTTTAGCTCATGCTTCCTTCTCTAATAGGTTTTCATTCAAAACAGGCTACCGTTTCTCGCCACTCCTCTCATCGATTTCCCGCCTCTTCTCCCAGATATGCATGATGTAGATGTTCGTTTAATTCTAATAGTTCATCTCATCCAAAATCAATTAGTTTTATAAAAAAACTATTTTAAGATTCATGGAATTGTGCATTGTAAAGGTAAAAACAAAAAGTGAAAATTCATTTAAAAAAGGTTTGGGCAATTAAGATATGGAAGATTCTAGAGAATAAAGGAGAAGCACTTGTGCACTATTGTTAAGTTCAACCATGGAGTCTTCTAGATTGTACATGTGGCAGGATCTGGTGGAATGTAGATGATATCCAACGGCCAGTAGTGCTCGGATTTGCAATCTCTGTACCGTCGGACTGGCTTCATCCAACGAGCAACTTTCAAAGTTATTTGCACACTATATAGGTGTATAGATGTATATAAATATATATGTGTGTGTGTGTGTGTGTCTGTGTGTGTGTCCCATGCTAGACAAAATAAAGTTTGAGCGCATGCGTGGGACGACCCCCCCCCCCCCCCGCCGCCGCCGCCGCCTCGAAGTTGGGAAACTGACATCATAGATATTGTCGCGGATTTGTCACGGCGGATGTCCTAGTGTGAGGACTTAGTCGTGAGGTCAACGCATCTATGTGGTAGCTTGAGAGGGCTTGATCGGGATGAGATACGAGAGACGGATCAACACACAAGACAAGGGTTTAGACAGCTTCGGGCCCCGAGAAACATCATCCGGTAACAACCCTACATGCTGTTTGTGGCTAGGTCATATTATCATCACGAGGGAGTCGTCGTAAACCGGCTCTCCTAGTTATGTCTAGCCTTAAGATTATTCCCCTCCCCACTTGGGGTGCCCTGCCCCTCCTTGTATAAGTTGAAGGGGCGGGTTACATGTAGAGTCCATCTCGGACTAAGACTTAAACTATTCTGACTTCTCTTCATGGGCTTCTTAACATCTTGGGCTTCTTAACGTCTCGTGATCATTAACCCCAGGCGACTCTGTCTGCTGGGTTATGACTGTCTGCCGGTTTACCATCTGACTTACCATATTGCTTATCATCTGCCGGCTTATGATCTAACTTAACATCTACCGGGTTACCATCTGACTTACCATCTAGCTTATCATCTGTCGGGTTACCATCTGGCTTATCATCTGTCTTAACATCTGTCGGGTTACCATCTGACTTAACATCTGCTGGCTTATGATCTGACTTAACATCTGCTGGCTTACCATCTGACATAACATCTGCCGGCTTACCAATGAAACACCAAGTCCCGGCTGGGTCATATCTCCGGCCGGGTCATACCGCGGGGTATATCCCCGTCATTAGCCCCCAGTTTAATTTGGATTTATCCATGTTAAGCTGGTCCTGTAAACAAAACACAAGAACAAATTTAACAGGTTGTGCTCCGGGTTAAATATTCTTGTAAGCCGGCACCTGAACATCCTTAAGTCCTTGTCATTTCCTTCTTCTAGAAAATCCGGGTCAATAGGCCAGCTTCATACTCAGTTTGCTGACATTGGTTTCTCATAGAGAAATACTATGAAGGATAATTCATTTGATTCAGCTCCCAATGCTTAACAAAAAATATTAGTCTTGAAATACTCATCTGATTTTCAGTCGGCTTAAAGATGTAAAACTTGCCGGCTTATCATTGCCAAAATTGCCGGTTTATAAATATTGATGGCACCGGGTCATAATTGTTTGTTAACATCATCTTTGAAAGTGTACCTCCCTTATATGTATATCACTTGTAGCCCCCAAGTCTTAAGAAGGGAATGTAGTAACAGCTTAAGACCTACTTCAATATGAATGTCACGAGCTTGAAGAAATCCAGGTTGTTCATCTCAATCATTAGTCATAAACTGAGTATTCCACATATGTAGCCCCCAAGTGTCGGGTTGTCATGCTTGCAGCAACCTGGGACTTGTAATTGTCTTATGCTCGTAAAAACTTCTACCGGTGTAGCCCCCAAGGGCCGGGTCATTATGCAATAAGAATCAGGGACTTTATAGATATGATCATGTAGACTTGAACAGCAACGTGTAGCCCCCATCATGGGGCTTGACCCACGTCCACAAGGTTAAGAGCCTTGTGCTTTACCAACTGAGCAGTGGACCCTTCAATATAACGGAATAAGGCTTGTGTACCTTGAATTTTTAACAAGAGCAATTGGTAGCCCCCAAGGGCCAGGTCATTACAAAGTGATGAGTCGGATCTTAAATAAGGCAAGTAAAAAAATGACCTTGCATTAGCCCCCAAGTGTCATGGTGCATGCTTGCAGCTACATGGGACTTCCATATTTGGTATGATCATGATTTGAATAATGTAGCCCCCAAGTGCCGGGTCGTAAGCCTGCAGCGACTCAGGACTATTCCTTCCATTGTAAAATAAATCATATCCATTGATAAAATAATAGCTATTGCGCTAAAGCGACTTTGGAAACCTCAATCATAATACAGTTATTGATAACCATAATAAAAATCCAGCCATGTTGGCTATTCAAGATTTGAATAATATAATCCGTCGCGGGTATTGAACCGTAGGCATGCAATATGATGATTTTGATTGCTCAAGGCAAAGATATCCTGGCAAGTTATAGTTTGCTATCAGGGCGGGTTATTTACCCGATATGCTCACTTATGAGTCATATAGTCAAGGCTACATGGCCTGAATTGTGAGAACCATATGTTAATATGGTACAAAAATGAACCCAAAAATGTTCAAATAGAAATAATAAATCAAAAAAAACAAGGCTTTCATAGGCGGCCAGGCCTAAAACTCAAGTGCTTTCATGGGCCGCACAGCCACTGAGTTAAACCTTTGTACAAACCTTATAAGCCGGACCTCACACAACCAATCGTCGTATTAACTTTGACAAGTTCAGGGTCTGTATAAGATTGACTTGTCAAAAGTACGGTGGGTCGTTCCAGGATTACCTGGGCGGAGTGGCAGACTTAAAAAGGCAGGATAACCCGGGGTTTTAGGTGAATGCACCTAGCTTCCAAGCCTGGCTTTCAAGCCTATTACAAGGGTCATAAAAACTCTTGTCCTTCAGAACAAAGAGCCCCCAAGCAATATTTTTGAGCTGTGCTCAGCGGGTACCTATGTTTGAGTTGTGCTTTGCAACATACTCTCTTTGGTCCCTTTAATTTTTATGAGAACTCGAACTTGCGAGAGATTAATTCTTTCGGAACCGGAAATTCTTAAACCGGATATTGAGAGCTTCAAAGCTTGGTGAGGGACAGATTTCCCTTAAGCCGGATTTAAAACCGGCACTCTTTATTTTGAGCCTGGAAATTTTCTGACGGCCCTTAAATTTTCATCAATATAACAATAGCCTCCGGGACCGGGTTATCTTCCCCTTCAACGTCCTGGGGTTCATGAATTTGCTGAAACTCGCAAGACTTGCTGAGTCATGTCATTGTAGCCCCCGAGTCTTAAGGCGACTCGATGAGTTGGCTTGAGATTCTCCATGTTTGACCGTGATATAAACCGGTATGAGTTACTCAACAGCTCAATGATATAAAAATCCCTTTTGCATTAGACAACTTGTCCTGCATTGAAACACTTGCAAGCCAGAGTAATTGCTCTTTTAAAGAAAACAATATAAAATATACTGGATGGATTTCACGTGATATGTTAGGCCGAAAACTATTCACCTGGGAGTTGACGATCACCATGGTAAAGTTGAAATCAACCATGGACGATTTGGCCATGGGAGCAGACAAATGAGCTGGCCGCGGTGTTGTAAGCCAGCACGGACGGACGAGTCAATCGCAGGCGCGGTAAGCCGTGCGGACGGGCGAGTCAACCACATCATTTTGATGTAAATTGGGCCGTAAAAACGGCGGTTTACCCATATATTCATTGAGCATCATGGCACAGTGAGATGCTAGCGCATGATAATGGTGGCGCGAGCTATACATCCAAGACACGACTATCACTCTTGCAGTGAACAATTGTCCTGCGTAAACAATATTGCAGACCAAGGCAAAGATAAATTGTTCTTCAATAAAAACAATATGTGCTAATAAATTTAAATGGATATCACCTGATTTGTTCGGACGATAGATGATCTTTGTGTGGACCAGAATTTAACTGGAACAGATGAAAGCCCAACAGCAGCGTTGATGCTCATCATACAACCTGCTTTTTCAATCTGATTTTTTTCTTTTCAGGCATGTTGTCGCATCTGCTAAGAAGCAGCTAGAAGCAGAGGCCAGCATACGTGTGCTGGTTGCGACTAGGGCGGGTCAACGAGGTGCCGCGGTGTACGTGAAAAAGGCGTCTTGCACGCGCTGTTGATCCGCCTGTCCGATCCGGTGTGGTAGTCCTTTGCCCAAACATGCATGCTCACGTGCAGCATTTTCAATAAACATTATTTCCTCTTTGTACAGATTGCCTCCTCAAAACTTGAGTTTGGATTTGACTCGGTCCTGACACCAGAAAGACTAGCAGCAGCGGCGTAACCCGGCGACTCTGGAGGGGCGTCGGCAAGGCAGTTTAGCGGAGGCGACTTGGCGGCTCAGAAGTGGAAGGCGATTCAACGGCGGAATGAGGCGGGTCACCACGGCAGGGTCGGTTCACCAACGGCGGAGGTGAGGTAGCGTGGTTGCGATTTAGGCTCCAAAAAGGGCGACTCACCATTAGCAGCAGCTCAAAACAGCGATTTGGCAAGGATTAGGCTTAATTTGTGAACGAGGATTGGAAAGCGGCGGCTGCCTCACTCCAACATCAGGAATCAATTTCTGACTCTGAACTTGTCCGTCGATACGTATCAGTTAATCTGGACGCATGACTCGCCAGATCTCCACCAATCTTAAGGAGCTTTTCGGGTTCACTCCCCTCCCGGCTTAACTCCTCCATGGAGCCAGAACGTCTAGTGAAGGTAACAATTTGCGGATGCAGAGTTGACGCAAGCACTCGGAGAAGGCCGCCGACCACAGCGGCAGTACAAGCTGGTAGAGGCGGCGGCGACTTAATGCAGGACCACAGGGGCAGTTCGCACCAGGGCGAATCGGTGCGACGATAGAGGAGCGACGCAGCAGGTTGTAATGGAGGAGATGCGGCGGCTCGATGCTCGATGCAAGGGCGGCTCAAAGAGGCCACAAGGGCGGCTCGCGGCCGACTTGACACGGACGTCAGATAGACGCCATGGTGGTTGCTCAGAGAAGGTCACGATGTTGGCGAAACCGGCCGCGATTGAAGTCAAAAATTAAGGTGGAGCCGGTGCAGAGGAACACACGGGCTATCATCTTGATGCTTTTTAGCTCCAAAATGTTGCAGTTCTCCAAACCACGGGATGATGCGCTATGCGCATATCTGTCGGGCACTGCCATGCGGACAGACGCTGATGCGGCTTCCGGCTCCAGTGTCTTTCATGTAGACTGGACCACTGGAACTGCACGCATGTACGTGAGGCGTAGGTCTCAGTTTTGCTGGTGTAGGCCGGATCGTAGGCTTCGTCGGCTCGCCGTGCGTCGAGGTTCACGTGAGGATCCACAGTAGGGGCATGTGCGACAAATTTTGTCGGGAGATCCGTGCGACAAGTTTGGAGCTCGTGGAAGCGACGGATCTGAGAATTCATTGGAAGCTGTAAACCGCAATAGAAATTATACTCCTCCACGAAATCAAACAAACGGCCTATGGCTTTCCAGCGAGGTGTGGTGGTGACTTGATAAGGCGGAGGCAGCCGCAGCGTTCGGGGAAATCCGGCAATAATAGATGCTCGGGGACCTGTAGCCCACCGGGTGAATGAAAGGCGGCCCGCAACGACACCAGCGAGCCGGCGAGGCAGCTTATTGCAGAAACCACATGGCCGGGTCAGCGGCGGCTGAACGAGGCTGGGGGCGACCCGCCAACGACTTGGCGAAGGCAGCTTGAGGCCGGGGTGGCCCAGCGGTGGCTCTGGCAATGAGGCCACGAGGCTGGCTGGCGCGCTTGGAACGGGCGTGAAATCTGCATGGTGGGTCAATACACACGGCCAGCGGGTCTCTGTATCGGCGGCGAGTTACCATGGCAATTTGATAAGTCTGAGTCCATGACCCCATCAGTTTCTGGGCTACCTCTGCTTTCCGGGTCCTAGCCATATTTGTCTTGCTGGCTGAGACCGGCCGGCAATTTGCTTAGGCTGGCTTGTTTAATCATTGACATGCTGAAATCTCCTGCTGACACTTCTTTGTGTTCCATGCATCAAAACAATTGACCAATTCCAATTCCCTCTAGCATTGCCCCGTCATCGTTGTTGCTTTGTTTAACAAGGAAACTGACCAGGACCCTGGCGATTTGATAAAGTAGATGTTGTCTTTGGCCCGCATGGTGGCCGATGTAGCAAATATCAATTCGTCTTCGGATTCGGCGAATTGCCAGATCATGTTTATCTGTTGCATCGTAACCCTAAATTTCCTCTGGACTCAAAAACTTGCACTACCAGCTTCAAAATTAACCACGATTTTTGATCGCCAAATAGTAAATCTGACGACTATTTCTCAAAGTTGTCCCTTGTCGGGTTATCTTGCATAATTGTTTTGTATCGGCTCTTCTCCATTCTTTCAATTACAAACTTCTAGATCCTTGAAGAGCTCCCTCCAAGAACTCAACACCACCGTGCGCAGGCCCCACGGTGGGCGCCAACTGTCGTGGATTTGTCACGGTAGATGTCCTAGTGTGAGGACTTAGTCGTGAGGTCAACGCATCTATCTGGTAGCTTGAGAGGGGTTGATCGGGATGAGAGACGCGAGACGGATCAACACACAAGACAAGGGTTTAGACAGCTTCGGGCCCTGGGAAACATCATCCGGTAACAACCCTACATGTTGTTTGTGGCTAGGTCTCATTATCATCACGAGGGAGTCGCCGTAAACCGGCTCTCCTAGTTATGTCTAGCCTTAAGATTATTCCCCTCCCCTCTTGGGGTGCCCTGCCCCTCCTTATATAAGTTGAAGGGGCGGGTTACATGTAGAGTCCATCTCGGACTAAGACTTAAACTATTCTGACTTCTCTTCATGGGCTTCTTAACATCTTGGGCTTCTTAACGTCTCGGGCTTATTAACCCCAGGCGACTCTGTCTGCTGGGTTATGACTGTGTGCCGGTTTACCATCTGACTTACCATCTGGCTTATCATCTATCAGCTTATGATCTGACTTAACATCTGTCGGGTTAACATCTGACTTACCATCTGTCTTATCATATACCGGGTTACCATCTGACTTACGATCTGGCTTATCATCTGCCGGGTTACCATCTGACTTAACATCTGCCAGCTTATGATCTGACTTAACATCTGCCGGCTTACCATCTGTCGGCTTACCAATGAAACACCAAGTCCTGGCCGGGTCATACCGCGGGATATATCCCCGGCAGGTATTGAACCAGGCTTGGAGTTGGGTACGGTGTTCGGTTTGTAATGTAGTTGGTGTGGCCCATCGAAGTTGTGCATTTGGGATTTAAACACATCATACACCATCGTACCCATACATATTTCCGGGCCGCATGCAGTGTATACGGGGTCTTCTGATCGACCACGTCTCCCTTGTGCGGTTTTTTGTGACGACACGGGTATCTGTGGGCTCCCCGAGTGTATATATATCATCCCTTTGACCGATAATGAGGGGTATGTGTTGGCCATGAATGGATTCCTCCTAGTTATTGTTAGGGCCGGTCACCGTCAAATGTCGGTCAACCAAAGCTCGAGCTCATGCGTTGTCAGGATTCCCTCCCAGATGCTCGGTGTCGGGGAAACAACACCTATGGGATCACTGGAATCCCTTCTACGGTTGGCGGGCGCGGGGTTGTGAGAAGAGCAGGTCTAACAGGAAGCACACGGATCGTTTACCCAGGATCGGGCCGCGAGGATGCGTAATACCCTAGTCCTGCTTTGCTGGATGTATTGAGTGTTCTTGTGTTCTTGAGCTAGCTACGGGGTGTAACTTGCCCAAAAGAGCCGAATCCCTCTCCTGGTCGCCTCGGGCCTCCTTTTATAGGCAAAAGGGGTCGCCATAGTGGCACACAGGAGGTGGAAAGATGTACAGCGCACGATCTTATCCCCGGCGTTATGGGACAAAAAGCATTAAATGTGCTACTTAGGTGTCTATTAGCTTTATCGGGGACGGGAATGAGGACCGAACCGTCCGTCACCGCCTCGCCTCGCTTCGACATGCACCCAGGCCAGCGATGCATGCGGTGCCATGTACGCAGGCAGGCTGCTGAGGTGGTGCGGTGGTGGAACCTTCACGAAGATCTGCATACCACCACGCAGGTGGTTGCTGAGTTGGCGTAGAGGCCGCCCGTCGCCACGCAGGTGCCTGCCCAGCTGGTTGAGCTAGCAGCTACTTGGGGACGGCGGTGGAGTGTTGGCTGGTGCGGTCCTGGCAGTCGCCCCGCTGATGCCCTCGGCAAGGGTCTTGCCGGGGGCCCGGCAAGGGTCTTGCCGTGGCGTTGCAGTCGTCCTCGGCATGGAGCTTGTCGGGGGCCTGGTGGATCCCCTCGGCTAGGATCCCGCCGAGGGTCGTCGTCTTCTGGTCCTCATCTGATCGTGTGTTTATGATCTTGACAAAGATCTGCATGCCACCACGGAGGTGCCTCCGGAGCCTTGGTTCTAATGTAGTTGTTGACGGTGTTTGGAACCCTAGGGCTCAAGGGTGGCTCGCTCTGCTGGCGTTGGGCAAGTTTCCCCGGCAAGGCCCTTGCTGGGGCCGCGGAGGCCGCCCCGGCAAGAGCCTTGCCGGGGGAGTCCACCTCGCCCTCTTGCTCTTTGGTGTTTCTGATCTTAGCGTTGCCTCAGTTGTCTTGCACCTCGGCTTCTCTCCGGCTTCCCCCTTCTGCCCTGCTAGGTGTGGCCACGGCGCGTGGCTCTGACTGCCCGTGCATAAGTAAAGGGCTCCAAAGGAGAGCCCCTACTTTTTTACACCGATAGGAGCCCCTGGGCCTGGGCCACACATAAGCGCGACGCGTTGTTGGGCCAGGCCGAGAACGGTGCGCGGGCAGGTGGGGCGGATTTTACCGTAGTAACTGTTTCGTCCGCTGCGCTTCCCCACGACCCGCGTTCAACGCGCGACGTGGAGGGGCATGCGTGACGTGGGGGTCATGCGTAGGGCGGTTCCCGCACGCATGCGTCACATCACAGTTAATGGGAAAAGAGGCGGCCCGCGCCTTCCCCGTAAAAAGGAATAACTGCGGGCGCGCTGCTCATTTACCCCATGCATCTTCTTCAATCTCGGAACCGCCGTCCCCTTCTCCTTCCTTCCCAAGCTTTCGCCCTTGCTCGCCGCCGCCGTGCCTTCCTTGCTCCCCGCAGCCGCCATGGCACCCAAGACCAGCAGAGGTAAGGGAGTGGCCAAGGACGCCGGGACGAGCGAGCCACCGGAGAGCAAGTTGGCGGCGCGGCAGACGGAGCTCGCCTACTTCTCCTTGACGGTCGACGTGTTCGAGCTCTGGGACTGCTTCAAGGTGGGGGTGCAAGACTGGGGGGAGACGACGGGGCATCCAGCCACGCGCGTCATCCCCGCCAATTGCGCCGAGGCCGCCCCGAATCGGTACCCGTTCTTCGTCGATTACTTTTCTTGCGACCATTGCCCCCCTTTCTCTGATTTCTTCAATGATATCATGCACACATTTGGCTTCCACCTTTTGGATTTTACTCCAAACGCCGTGGCGTGCATGGCTCTGTTCGCCCACCTCTGTGAGGGCTTCGCCGGAGTTCATCCCAACACAGCGCTCTTCCGCCATTATTTTTACCCTCGCATCCAGAAGGGAGGCGCCATTTCTGGCTGCGTCACCTGAATCCCAAGGTCCCAAGGGACGTACCCGGAGGGCGCCCATAAGGAGAGGTGGGAAGAATGGCGGGGCCAGTGGTGCTGGATTGAGGAGGACGATCCACAAGAGTTCTGCCGGGTCCGCCAGGCGGCGCCGGTCCGCAGGAACGACCGGGGCGACGTCAACGCCCAGGACGACAAGCTCGAGATCGCCACCACCAGGATCCACCGCCTAACCGTTGCCGGGCTTACCCTGGAGATGATTTGGGCGGATTTCCTCCGCCGCCGAATCGCTCCTCTGCACAACAAGGGGAGGCCGGCCTGGCTTTTCTAGAACGCGGCTGACATCATGAGGCTTCGCCCCGGCCTTAATCACAACTTCACGGTGATGGGGCACGCCCACTTCTGCCAGCGGATCTTCCAAATCGACGTGAACCACGAAGGTTGGGCCAAGAGCTCCGGCAAGGCTGCGAAGGCCGGCAAGGTCGTCACGGGGCCCCTGTTTGGGTTGCCGGTGGGTGTGGTCCCGCTGAGCAACAACTCGCGCCAGACCGACATCATCGCCATGATGCCGGACTACAACACGCACGGTCTTGTCCAAGATTGGGCCCCGCCGCCGGAGGAGGAGGCGCAGGAGTTCCTTGATGGCTTGGCGGAGATATACATCCGTAAGGAGCCGCTTCTTATCCAGGACACCACCCAGGCAGAGTTGGACTATATCGCCGCCAGGGCGGTGGAGGCGGAGCTTGCCAGGCAGGTCGGCAGTGCTGGCGGTGTAGAGGATGAGGCCGCGGCGGCCGCGGAGGAGAAGGAGCTGGCCCAGTGGGCGGAGGCCATTGGGGAGGCCAGCAGCGCCAGCACCAGGGCCCTCTTGTCGAAGATGTGGTTGATGAGTCGGAGGTGGAGGCCGAGGCCGTCGACCCTCCGGCCACGGGGAGAGGGCGAGTCCTGCGGTGGGCCACCTCTGGCGAGCCGGTTCGGCCCGGCAGGGTCGGGCAGCCCCGACAAGCTCAGGAGGTGTCCACGCGCCAGACGAGGGCCGCGGCTACGAAGAAATCGGTGAAGGCCACGGTGGCGAAGGAGAAAGCATCTGCCTCCTCTTCGTCCAAGTGCGTCCAGACTCCGCCCTCCTCCCCTCCTCCGGCAGATGTCAATGCGAACGTCGATGCGGAGGTCACCTTTGACTTCGGGTCCATTAGCCCAAGGAGGAAGAGGAAAGCAGCAGAGGAGGAGGTGGAGGACGAGTAAGTATCTTGTCCAATCTGTCATCTCCATCTCCTTGGGTCATGCCACTTATCTTTATTCGTCTTCATCTTTGCAGGGATGCGGAAACACTGGCCCAGAGGGTGAAGAGGGCCAGGGTTTTGGCGAGCGACCAGCCCCAGGCAAGGATTTCTGGTACGCCGCTTGTGGTGTTGAGCAGCCCGGACAGCAGCCCCCGGCACAGCCCCCAGCGTAAGTTCACCGCTCACCCCTCGTCGACGTGTGTTGGGGGCACGATCTCTTGGTGCTGACCTTGCCGTGGTTGCAGGAGGAGGACAGCAGCAGGAGGAGCCACAGAGGGCTACCCCCAACATGCCGCCCCCATCGACTACGCCGCCCAGAGGGGCGTCCCCGGCAAGGGCGCCAAGCACCGATCCCATGCACACGGAGGAGGAGGAGAACCTCGGTGCTGGTGGCTTCGCCTCGACGCCAAAAGTTGGCGGGGAGGGGACTTCTGCTTCCCAGCCCGGCACGGGTAAGTCGCTCGCCTTCCGTCCCTGTTCTTTTTCTGTTCTTTCTGAATCTTGGTCTTGGCTTTGCCTCATCCCCCTTCTTGGTATCCAGATCCCCCATTGGCGGACCAGGAGGACATAGACACCGTCATCGAGGATGTCGCCTAGGCCACCGAGGTGGAGGCCGAGAAGATCGCCGCCGAGGAGGCCGCCAAGGGCGCTGCTGAGGACACTGCCAAGGGGCCTGCCGGGGAGCCCGGCAAGGCTGCTGCCGAGGAGGCCGGCAGGGGGCCGCCGGGTAGGCTGGCAAGGCCGCTGCTGAGGAGGAGGTGGTTGATGACCAGCCTTCCTCCTCCGCTGCCTCTGGCTCCGGCAGGTATCTGAGGGTGACCGACGACCTTTTCGTCCACCTCCCAGGGTCGTCGAGCTCTAGGGCGCCCATCGAGGGAGAGGTGTTCGACGAAGAGGTGCTTGCCGCCGCCGGGCTCGAGGTTGTTGACGAACCGAGCACCGGTGGCAACGGTTCTCAGGAGGAGCAGCTTCTCCAGGCCATGGGTGCCAATTTCCGGAAGCTCCAGCCACTCCGCCGCACCCGCCTGGACAAGGCCAAGTCCAGGATGGTAGCGGTGGATAAGGCGGAGGCGGACCTCAAGGTGCGCGTCGCCGAGACGCAGACTTTGTTCTGCCAGGCTTGTGAGGAGCTGAAGGTCACCCAAGGTGAGCTGGCCAAGCGCAACGTGGAGCTCACCATGAAGCGGGCCGACATCGAGAAGGCCCAGGAGACGGCGGAGAACTTGGCCGCCGCAGCCGAGGCCGCTCGAACCCAGCACCGGGCCGCGCTGAACTCCCAGGAGGAGGATCTTGCCACGCGTGAGGAGAAGCTTGCCGCAACACTCCACAGCAAGGATGAGGAGGTGGAGAAGCTCGTCGTGCAGCGGACCCAAGAGCTTGAGCAGAGGCACAGGGAGGCGCTAGATGCCCAGGCTCTGGTTCACGCCGACAAGGTGAAGGAGCTGGAGGTGAGCGGGACGGGCTGAAGGACTAGACCCTGAAGCTGGCCGAGGAGAAGAACACGCTCAACGGTGCCCTCGTGGAGGCGCAGGGCGCAGTCCTTGGCAAGGCTGAGCAGCTCTCCAAGGCCAGCGACTCCATCAAAGATCTGACGCTGAAGCTGGAGGGTCTTGAGAAGACGCTCTCGGAGGCCAAGGCCCGGGAAGGGATCCTGGCCAAGAATCTAGAGGCCGAGAAGCAGCTGCGGAAGAACGAGACCGCCAACCACAAGGACTTTGTGGAGGGCGAGAATCGCTGGATCAGTCGCCATGAGGATGTCACCGGCAGGATCACCATGCAGCTGGCCACCATGGGTATGCCAAATGTGAGGTACATCCAGGATCGCAACACAACCTCCAACGCCAGGCTGACCATCTTCTCCGAGGGCGTCCTCGGGGCCCTGGAGCAGCTTCACTCCAACCGGGCAGCCTCTGTGGCGACGAGTCCCGGAAGCTCTGCCAGGGTGCCATGACCAAGGTCCTTCTCAAGATGGCGTACTTGAACACCGACCTCGACTTCGACGCCTCGCTGGACAGCTTGCCAGAGGGTGTGGACCTCGCGGCGCTCAGGGAGTGTATCAAGCCCGTCATCAGCCGTATCGGCGGAATCCAGAGGATAGAGGGCCAGCACCGAGATTAGGCACCCCGTCTCACACTGCCGCTACAGGTTCATGACCAAGACAATTTTTATCTTTAGTTAGAACCGCAGCAACAATTGATGTAATATAACTCTGCAGCACTTTTGATATGATGCATGTTATCTTCCTGTTCGATCTTCCCTTTGTATGTTCACCCTACATTAGTCGGGTAAGCTTGCCGGCGCGTAAAACCAGGGCGGCACCTTGAGGACGGATCCCCAATGGCCTGCCGGGTGTGCTTGCTGCCGAGCAAACCACCTTACCGCTCTCAACGTGGCCACTCGAACTTTCGAGCTTGACTCGAGTCAGAATCAAGAGCGTTGCCAATTGCGGAAGGCTACCCTGCCACTCTCAACGCGGCCGCTTGAGCTGTTGAGCCGACTCGAAACAGAACAAGGGCGTTGCAAATTGCGAAAGGGCCCCTTTGCGTGCAGGCTTTCATACATAGGGCAGGACCTTCGAGGACAATAACCTCATATACAAAAAGGAAATTGCTTAAAGTTTCTCACGACTTAGCTTTTATGTCGTTGCACGGGCGTCCACCACATGCAGAGATGGTGCCGTCAAGCTCACTCGTCTTCTTCCTTGAAACAACGGCCGCCATGAAGCCGCTACTTCGATTAGACTAGATTTTCACAACTGCGCCCCTACCTGGCGCGCCAAAGATGTCGGGCAAACGACACCTATGGGATCACTGGAATCCCTTCTACGGTTGGTGGGCGCGGGGTTGTGAGAAGAGCAGGTCTAACAGGAAGCACACGGATCGTTTACCCAGGCTCGGGCCTCGAGGATGCGTAATACCCTAGTCCTGCTTTGGTGGATGTATTGAGTGTTCTTGTGTTCTTGAGCTAGCTACGGGGTGTAACTTGCCCAAAAGAGCCGAATCCCTCTCATGGTCGCCTCGGGCCTCCTTTTATAGGCAAAAGGGGTTGCCACAGTGGCACACAGGAGGTGGAAAGATGTACAGCGCGCGAGCTTATCGTCCGGCGTTACGGGACAAAGCGCATTAAATGCGCTACTTAGGTGTCTATTAGCTTTAGCGGGGACGGGAATGAGGCCCGTCCCGTCCATCGCCGCTCTGCCTTGCTTCGACACGCGCCCAGGCCAGCGATGCGTGCGGTGCCATGTAGGCAGGCAGGCTGCTGAGGTGGCGCGGTGGTGCAACCTTCACGAAGATCTGCATACCACCACGCAGGTGCTTGCTGAGTTGGCGTAGAGGCCGCCCGTCGCCATGCAGGTGCCTGCCCAGCTGGTTGAGCTAGCAGCTGCTTGGGGACGGCAGTGGAGTCTTGGCTAGTGCGGGCCTGGCAGTGGCCCCGCTCATGCCCTCGACAAGGGTCTTGCCAGGGGCCCGGCAAGGGTCTTGCCGTGGCATTGCAGTCGTCCCCGGCAAGCGCCTCCCCTCGGCTAGGATCCCGCCGAGGGTCGTCGTCTTCTGGTCCTCATCTGATCGTTTGTTTATGATCTTGACAAAGATCTGCATGCCACCACGGAGGTGCCTCCCGAGCCTTGGTTCCAATGTAGTTGTTGACGGCGTTTGGAACCCTTGGGCTCAAGGGTGGCTCGCTCTGCTGGCGTTGGGCAAGTTGCCCCGGCAAGGCCCTTGCCGGGGCCGCGGAGTCTGCCCCGGCAAGAGCCTTGCCGGGGGAGTCCACCTCGCCCTCTTGCTCTTTGGTGTTTCTGGTCTTAGCGTTGCCTTGGTTGTCTTGCGCCTCGGCTTCTCTCCAGCTTCCCCCTTCTGCCCTGCTAGGTGTGGCCGCGGCGCGTGGCTCTGACTGCCCGTGCACAAGTAAAGGGGTCAAAAGGAGAGCCCCTACTTTTGTACACCGACACTCGGATTGCTGGGTTTGACCTACATCAAACCGAGCGTACGTATCTCGTCCTTAACTACCTTGCCTTCATGGTTGTTGTCTGTATCGAGAGGTAGGAACCACATCTAAATTGTACATTATTCTATATTGAAAACACACATCACCCCTTCCCAACGTACATCATTTTGGGCCGCATGCAAGAGATGCTGGTTTTGTGGTCCCTCTCATGCGATTTTTATGATGGTTCAATCTATTGGCCCAAGCGGTTTATCGACAACAACAACTGCCATTTGACCAAACGATAGATTCATTGGTCTGTCTTATGGTAGGTCATGGCGACATGCATGTATGAGCAAAGTATCGATCATTACGTGCATCTGCCCCGCTGACACGAAGTGGGAGGTGGTGTGCCAAGCATCCTAGCTAGGTACGACATTATGTCATTATATATATCCTATCTAGGTGGTTGTTAGGGTGTTTTCGGGTTTGCGAGGCAGGTGCCACCAAAGTTATGCATTGTGTATTTAAAGTTTTAAACATCCCCAATATTTGTACATATATTTGGCCACTTCCAGGTGGTTCTTGACTTTTGGCCCCTCTCATCGATCTTCAACGACGCGTCCAAACCGTGGGCCCGCGGGGTCAAAGTTGTGCATTGGAATTTTGAACATCACAGACCACCCTTTTCACTCATATATATTTGGGCCACATGCTGGTGTGGCTGTATTTTGACCCTCTCTAACGTTATTTTTTGCTGCAAAGACTCTGATGACCCTCAACAGACACGGGGTATAATATCTTAACCGTGTGCGATTCAAGTGCGATGTGAATCACCACGACCGCGCAAGAGCAAGCAAATTAAGGTGGAGGTACTGGCTCAACCGTGTGCGATGCAAGTGCGCTGAAATCACCACGACCGCGCAAGCGCGAGAAAATTAAGGTGGGGGTACTGGCTCAACCGTGTGCGATGCATGTGCGCTGAAATCACCACGACCCCGCAAGCGCGGGCAAATTAAGGTGGAGGTACTGGCTCAACCGTGTGTGATGCAAGTGCGCTAAAATCACCACGACCGCGCAAGCGCGAGCAAAGGGTGGAGGTACTGGCTGAACCGTGTGCGATGCAAGTGCGCTGTAAGACCACCACCTGTGGAAGCTAAAGGCGGGTAAGTTTATTTGGAAATTAGGACGAACTCTGTGCGATAGACTAGCTAGCTAGAGATATAAAAAACAAACTACCCACCTTGAGCGTTGCAAAAATCGGCGGATCCGCGCCACTGTTCCTTATTATCATACACGCATATTGTTATTGGACCGTGCGCGATCTTGGGCACTCCCGCCCCGCATCAATTCCTTTACCCAAATTTTAGTAGCTGTCATACTTCAACCGTCGCCCACACTCCTCCAGCACCGACATTATAGTAAAATTGCAGTAGCCGAGGCATTTGAACCGTCGCCCTCCCTCGTCCACCACCATCCCAACCCACCATTACTAAAAAAATTAGTAGCCGCGGCATATCCTCAAACACCACCCCCCTCCACAGTCCCCCACCCGCCCCCTCCCCCCTCGAACCCTAGCTCACGGCCGCCACCGGCGCCGCCGCCAACACCTGCTGGTCTGCCCATTCCTCCTAGCTTAGATAATAAAGTTCAGGTTACCCAGCGATTCCCATACCGTCGCCCCACTCCCCTGAGTTTTTAAATGAGGCATGCGGTGTCCCTCCCTACCAGACCCACATCCCCTACTCCATAATGTCACAGCCTAAGCTCAACCACGTATCCCGGGGAGCCCGACGAGCGTTCGGCCAAGAAGAAGTTTATCATGGACTCTCAAGCAGATGTTGGCGAGGTGGCCGCCGTTCGCCCCGACCTGTCGATCCCGGAGCAACACGTCGCCATGGAAGCCGGCAAAGACATTGCCATGTCGAAGGCTTCATGTCAGCGGGCTAGCGTATTACTGTATCTCGGGAAAGCTGGCTACGACATCAAGCTCGTCCACACCGACGGCTTCACACGGGCCATGTCACAGGTTAAGTGGTCCATCCCCAACCCCTATGGTTCAACTGCCGTCGGTCTCTTCGACGGCCCTGCCGCTGATCTCCTCTGCCAAGCGGTCAAGGATTTGCGAGCTTTATACGTCATCGAGCCCATTTTGTCACTTCTGAAAGACACGTTCTACGGCGGCGGCTTGGAATCTTCAATTGCAAAGTCGGATCTCATCGACCATGACCACGACCACGAGGAGGGCACCCACGAAGGTTCTTCCAAGGTTAAACAGCCCATCTGTGACATTAGAGAGCGCACCATGGGTCTGTGCTCTTCCAACTGGAAGGATCCCATCCATGAAATGTGAGGCAACATTCTATCAGAAAAACTTACCTTTTCTAGCTTGCCAACCCGTACCCTTTGTTGTAGTAGCATTTGTCGTGCGGTACTTTAACTGTGCTGTGTTTAATTATTTCAGTTATGCAAAAATGTATTGTTCAATAGGTCTATGTGATGTTTAAGTATGAATTGGCCACTTCAGTTTCACAAATGGCTATATTTGGTTGTTTATAGTGAGTAGATGCCTTGTTTATCTGTATTTGGTTGTTAGGTTGGTAGGAGTGAGCATTTTTCCAGTTATCGAGCAGATGCCTTGTTTATCTGTATTTGGTTCTTAGTTTGGTTATAGTGAGTATTTTTCCAGTTATCAAGTAGATGCCTTGTTTATCTGTATTTGGTTGTTAGGTTGCTTTTTTTAGCATTTGTCCAGTTATCAAGCAGATGCCTTGTTTATCTGTATTTGGTTGTTAGGTTGCTTTTTTTAGCATTTGTCCAGTTATCAAGCAGATGCCTTGTTTATCTTTATCTGCTTGTTAGGTTAGTTGAAGTGAGAATTTGTCCAGTTTTCAAGCATATGCCCTATTTATCTGTATTTGCTTTTTAGGTTGGTTGCAGTGAGACACTGTCCAGTTTTCAATGGCTATATTAGGTTGTTATACTGGTCATTTATGCCTTGTTTATTTCAGTCATTCACAATGTGTTGTTCATTATGTGCAAGTCGGAACTATGCCGCTCGACTACATCAATACTAGTTTGAACGGCTATATTTAGTTCCAGTTATTCCTGGTCTAGTTAACACATGCCCTTTATTTCAGTTTTACACATTTATACAGTGTGATGTTTAAGCATTACTTACGTTCTATTCATTTTCAACAATACCAGATTGAATTACAATATTTGATGGTTGTTAAGCCTGCTGTCGGTAACATTGCCTTCCATTTTATATCTGCTTTAACAGCATGCTGAAACCAACACATTCAAGCTATCATTTGGAGATGATGTTGTTTACCTTTGCTATATTTGTTTGATGTTAAGATTGATGTACTTATCATGCCTTTCCACTACTTATGCAGGACAACAACAGGAGTGGCCACCATTTTCCGCCAAGGTTAGCTTCATCCCTCGGCTTGTACTCCCCCCATCGTTCCAAAATGTAGTGCATATAGATCCAGGTCTGGACACTAGTTTGCTTCTAATATTGACTTGTTGCTTGTAGGTACATATGCCCTTAGCAAGGATCCACGCATCGACCCTTTTTGCGTATGGGGCAATGAGATATTGATGAACAAGCATCAAGTGAGGAAACTGATAAGGATTATTAGCAAAAAGATACGAATGGTGGCAAGCAAATTATTTGTTTATGCTCTATCCAACACAACAGTGAGCTGTAAGATGGTAACTACAAACTCTGCAGCCTTCTCTTTTTACTGCCCATAATGAGTTGTTAGACAACAATGTCTGAATCTTTTTCGTTCCCAGTGGTTCCCGAAGCAGTTCACTCAAGATTACCTCGCAAAGTACATGATTGGTGGACACGCAATGAAGGTTAAAGTATTTCATCCAGACTACAATGAGCATTGAGAAGTCCTAATGAAGACAGTGAAGGATGGACGGGCAGCCATCACAAGGGGTTGGCCTAGAGTCGTGCGCGCATTACGCATGGAGGAGGGCACAATATGGGCATTCCGCTTCACCTTCTCCAGCAACCAGAATGTCTTTCGCCTCTCTCTTTACAGTCTTTAGTACAACTGTGGTTCATCATTCTTTACTTGGTGCTTCTGTAGTTCTTCAGTATATGTACCTGTGCATCGAATTATGGATTCGTGGTTGAACCTATATTTGTAATAAACATGGTTGGATATGAAATAAGTGATTGCCTACTTCAAAACATGTGATTTTTAAATTAGGGATTACACTGCACACGGTTTGCGAAAGCGAAACGTCTGCGATATACATGGAGATCAGAAACGTTTCTAGGATCCACTACGTGTGCGATCAATCTCCACTGCACACACGACTTTCTCTTGAAAACTGTTTGCCTTAGGCCACCTTGCGCAAACGTTTACCACATAAAAAGTGTGTGTGATGGACAGCCTTTGCCACACAGTTTCTCCTACGCATCGTGTGTGATGCATTCAATAATGCAAATGATAAAATTATTAATATCGTGTGCAATGGCAACGCTATCACAAATGATTTAACGGGAAAAATTGTGTGTGATGTACCTATGAACGGAAATGTTTTCCTTGGAGCGACTGTGTGGGATGTACATACGAACGGAAACGTTTAGCGGGGACTGCCTGTGTGGGATGTACTGCGACCGGAAACAATTTCGCCGTATAATTGTATTTTTAGCTCTACTGTATGGATTTCCGTATTTGAGCGCTCGATGGTCGCACACGACCTCATTTTGCCGAGTGTGTGTGCCAGGAGGGCATATCCCTGACGGTTTCTGGGTCATGTGGGAAGGACCCCCCCCTATCGCCCACACTCACTTGGCGACGGTTCCAAATGTCGTCGCGGAAAGGGGTTAAAAACCGTTTGTTTAGCACCGATGCGTACCAGTGATACATAGCATACCTGCTCAGGCAGGAGCTCCCAGAGGATGAAGATGAGGCCCGACAGATCGTCCACCGATCCAAAGCCTTCACCGTAATAGGTGGACAACTTTATAGAGAAAGTGTTACCGGAGTTGCCCGGCGCTGCATCTCTCCAGAAGAAGGTCGAATGATCCTAAACGAGATCCACTCGGGGACCTGCAGCCACCACGCGTCCTCTCGGACCATCATGGCCAAAGCATACCGAGCAGGATTCTACTGGCCGCGTGCAAATGAGATGGCTAAAGATATAGTCGACAAGTGTGAAGGTTGCTAGTTTTACTCAAACATGTCTCACAAGCCTGCATCTGCCTTGAAGACTATTCCACTCGTTTGGCCATTCGCAGTCTGGGGGTTGGACATGGTTGGACCTTTCAAGACCGGCAGAAGTGGCTTTACTCATTTGCTCATAGTAGTCGAGAAGTTCACCAAATGGATCGAAGCCAAGCCTATCAAGAATCTTGACTCAAGCACTACCATCAGTTTCATTAGAGAGATGATATTAAGATATGGAGTTCCTCACAGCATTATCACAGATAACGGCTCCAACTTTGATTTTGATGAGTTCAGAGCATTTTGTGCTTCCCAAGGCACTCGGGTTGATTACGCATCTGTTGCGCACCCGCAGTCGAATGGGCAGGCTGAGAGGGAGAATGGCTTGATCCTTCAAGGGCTGAAGCCCCGACTGATGCGCGACCTCAAGCATGATGTTGGATCTTGGGTGACAGAGTTGCCATCTGTCTTATGGGGGCTGAGAACAACTCCCAACCGGTCGACTGATCGGACTCGCTTCTTCTTTGTGTACGGAGCTGAAGCCGTGCTTCCGAGTGATCTGTTGCACAATGCGCCCTCAGTGGAACTCTTCTCAGAAGCTGAAGCTGAACAGGCACGCCAAGATGAAGTGGATCTCCTAGAGGAAGAGCGAGAGATGGCTCTGATCCGGTCGAACATCTATCAGCAAGACCTGTGCCGGTTCCATGCCTGAAATGTCAGAGGCCGAGCATTCCAGGAAGGAGATCTGGTTCTCCGAGTGCACCAGAAACGGCCTCCCAAGCTTGCTCTGGCCTGGAAAGGACCCTTCATCATCACCAAGGTGCTCCACAATGGGGCGTATCACCTCTACAACGTAGCCAAGAAATAAGACGAGCCACGCTCGTGGAATGTGGAGCTGCTCCGCCGTTTTTATACCTAAGCACTCGGATCGATGAGTTGTAATAAGAATCCTTCAGTTTGCTTACCAAAGACAAGATTTTTGCAGTATCTTAATGATTGTTACCCCTTAAGCATATGTGTTCAAATCCCCCAGTGGGTGGCTTAGCCGCGAACCCGATTCGCCTAAGTTTCAAAAACACTCCGAGTGAAGAGCAACCCTCTCACTCGGGGGCTTAGCCGCGAACCCGATTCGCCTAAGTTTCAAAAACTACCACGAGTGGAGAGCAATCCTCCCACTCGGGGGACTTAGCTGCGACCCCGTACTCACCTAAGTTACAACACTACTCCGAGTGGAGAGCAATCCTCCCACTCGGGGGCTTAGCCACGAACCCAATTCGCCTAAGTTTCAAAAACTACTCGGAGTGGAGAGCAATCCTCCCACTCGGGGGCTTAGCTGCGACCCTGTACTCGCATAAGTTACAAAACTACTCAGAGTGGAGAGCAATCCTCCCACTCGAGGGCTTAGCTGCGACCCCGTACTCGCCTAAGTTACAACACTACTCTGGGTGGAGAGAAATCCTCCCACTCGGGGGCTTATTTGCAACCCCGTACTCGCCTAAGTTACAACGCTACTCTGAGTGAAGAGAAATCCTCCCACCCGGGGGCTTAGCTGCGACCCTGTACTCGCCTAAGTTACAACACTACTCAGAGTGGAGAACAAGCCTCCCACTCAGGGGTTTAGCCGCGAACCCGATTCGCCTAAGTTTCAAAAACTACTCTGAGTGGAGAGCAATCCTCCCACTCGGGGCTTAGCTGCGACCCCGTACTCGCCTAAGTTATAACACTACTCCGAGTGGAGAGCAATCCTCCCATTCGGGGGCTTAGCTGTGACCCCGTACTCGCCTAAGTTACAAAACTACTCCGAGTGAAGAGCAAACCTCTCACTCGGGGCCTTAGCTGCGACCCCGTACTCGCCTAAGTTACAAAACTACTCCGAGTGGAGAGCAATCCTCCCACTCGGGGGCTTAGCTGCGATCCCGTAGTCGCCTAATTTACAAAACTACGTCGAGTGGAGAACAATCCTCCCACCTAGCGACTTGGCTGCATACTCAGAGTTGCGCCACAAGTACAACGTATGGATGTACTCGGAGCTGCGCCACAAGTACAACGTATAGTTGCACTCAGACCTGCACCACAAATACAACGTATGGTTGCACTCGGAGCTGTGCCACAAATACAACGTATGGTTGCATTCGAAGCTGCTCCACAAGTACAATGTATGGTTGCACTCGGAGCTACGCCACAAGTACAACGTCTATTCCGAGTAAAGAGTCAAGTTTCACTCGGAGTCAAGAAGTCTGAAAGTGGTGAAGACAAAGCAATCATATTCAAAAGAAAACCCAAGTTCGAATAAATCCATGAAGGTTCAGAACCGCGAACAGAAGTACTCGGGTGTCAGGCCTGAAAGAGTTTAACGGTTACAAAATCACTCGGCATTCCGAGGCAAGTAAAGTCAAGACATCAAGTTTTTCACTCGGCAGGAGGAGGGCTAGCCGGCTCGACGAACTCATCCAGGTCGATTCCATCTGCAATATGAGTGGTACCATCGATGAAGGTCTCCATGAAGGAGTGGAATTGAAGCTTCTTGGTATTTGCAACCTTGAGAGCTGCCAGCTTCTCTTCTGTAACTTCCTTGCGATGGACATAGACCACAGACAGAGCCACGTCACCACCACAGCGAGCAGATGACTTCTTCCACGCCTGCACTCGACCAGGGATTTCATTGAGTCGATTCATCAGATACTAGAGGTCATTTTGAAATGTCACACCTGGTTAGAGCTCCGTGTCGATCCACGACACCGCCACTTTCAGTCGAGCAAGATAGTCCACAGCGCTGGCACGGTGGGATTCCAGTCGCAGCACATTCATCGCGGCTTTGTCCTTGACAGGGGAGTTGATGGGGTCCAGATTCATCTCAATCCGCCCAGTTTCTTCCTCGAAGTTTTGACAGAATTCTGCACGCACAGAAAAATAATGAGTCGGCAGCCGTATCATGAGTTGGCAGTTGCAAATCAGTCAGACAAAAGAAGGTACCTTCAAGCATAAGGAATATCTTCTTGGCAAGGCCCCCCAAATAAGTTTCCAGTTCATCTCTCTTCCGAGTGAGATCTTCGACTTTGTCAGTCAAGGCCACCTTGTCCTTCTTCAGCTGCACGACCTCTGTGTTTGCTTCGTCAGCGGCATTCTTCAATTTGGCGTTTTCTTCTTCCAACTTTCTGACTGAAGCCAGCTTCATATCAGCAAGTTCAGTTTTCTCTTGTGCCTTCTTCTGCACTACTGCAAGGTTGAGGTCCTTCTGCTCCAGAGCCTGCTTCATTTTCTCTAAAGAAATAACATTCTTCAGATGAGCTTGGAGTTGTCTGTTTTCACTACGCACATCTATTCGAGTGGAGTCACTCGGTTCAAAAGATAAAAAGAAAAGATGACAAGGCGAACAGTCGACAAAATATTACCTCCCATGGTAGTTGCTTCATCCTTAGCCTTCTGCAAATTCTGCTTGGCTAGTTCCAGATTAAGGTTGAGCTGAATTTGTTTCCTCTCCAATTCAGCGAATTGGGCCCCAAGCTCACAAGATTTCTGCAGTCAACAAATAGGACATGTCACTCGACAGAAACAAAGATCGATTGCTTCCGAGCGATAATATACAAGTTCAAGTTATTACGGCAAAAAGAATTCTAGGACTACTGCCGAATCAAACATTCAACAGTAGTCTCGGGGACTACACCCACAGGGTGCACTTGGCGTGCCCCCACTGGTTCGACTTTCCACTCGACATGGCCCGTCCAGTCCAACTGGAAGGAGTAAAACGATAACAACATTTATGCTCAGACCACCGCCGACTGCCCGCAGTCGACCGCGGTCTCGGGGACTACACCAAGTGGGTGCACTTAGCGTGCTCCCACTGGCTCGGAGCTCACTCGGCGAGATCCATCCAAAGCCGAGCGAATATACTACAAACAAACAAGTTCTAAGACCCCCATCGAATCAAACATTCGATGGCGCTCTCGGGAACTACACCCAGTGTGTGCACTCTGCGTGCCCCCACTGATTCAAGAGTTTCACTGAACACGACATGGTCAACTCAAGTGAAAAGAGCTACACAGCAAAAGTTAAAACACCCAGTGGTTGAGTGGATGCAAGACATAGACTCATGATGGATACACATTAAAGGTTCCAAAACGCTCATCCGTGGACATCTTACGGATAATAAAGCAGCAGTTTTCAAGTACCATATCCTAACAGAGAAAAGATCAAGCTAAAAGACCAGTCGGAAATCAACTCACCTGGACGTTGATTTGAAGGGCAGAGTTGGCATCGTAGGCAGCCTTTGTAACACCCCGGATGTAACTTGCCATATTTGTAACTCCGACTCTTGCCATTTTTGGCTATGTGTTATGATTTTCTCTTCATGGTCGGGTTTTTGTCTTTCGTTTTGCATTTTGTTCATGTCATGCATTTCATATCATGTCATCATGTGCATTGCATTTGCATACGTGTTCGTCTCTTGCATCCGAGCATTTTTCCCGTTGTCCGTTTTTGCAATCCGGCGCTCCCATCTCCTCCGGCGCACCCCTCTTGTTTTCTTTCGTGAGCGGGTGTCTAACGTTCTCGGAATGGACCGAGGCTTGTCAAGTGGCCTTAGTATACCACCGGGAGACCACCGGTCAAGTTCCGTTCCATTTGGAGGTCGTTTGGTACTCCAACGGTTAACCGGGCATCCGCAAAGTCCATTTGTGTGTTGCAGCAAAACCCCCTCTCTAAACAGCCCAAAACCCACCAAACTCTCTTCCATGCTGTAGGTCGTTCGATCACGATCGTGTGGGCGAAAACCGCACCTCATTTGGACTCTCCTAGCTCCCTCTAGCTATATAAGTGCATCCCCTCCCGAAAACAATCGCAGACGAAACCCTAACCCGCTCCTCGCGCTGCGCCGGACGTGTCCGCCGCCGGCCGGACAACTCGCGCCGCCGCCCCGGACCAGTGGCGCTCCGCCACGTGGCAGCCGCGCCGCCGCCCGTACCCCGCGCCGCCGCGGCCCGCCGGCCCGTCCGCGGCCCTCCCGGCCCGAGGCGCCTGCCCCCGAGCCCGACCGCGCCGCTCCCGCGCGCCGGCCGGCCCCGCCGCCTCGCCGGCACCGGCCGCCGCCGCCACCGCGCGCGCCGCCGCCTTTCCTCGCCGTGCCCCGCCGCCGCACTCGCCGCCGTCCCCGCCGCCTCGCCCGCCGCCGGCGCCTCCCCTCCGGCCTCCTCCTCCGGCACCCGAGCGCCGCCTCCTCTCCTTCCTCTCCCGTCGCCGGCGAGCCCGACCTCGGCTGCGTCCCGATCGGATCTGGAGTTCCCTCGAAGGTTGACTTTTTCCCGTGCCCGAAATATTTCCAAGTCTGAGAATTTCACAGCATGTGCACATGTTCACAGCATCATAACTCTCTCCATATAGCTCCGTTTCGCGCATGTAATATGTCAACTTGTTCGTCTCGCGATGCTCTACATTTTGTTCAATGGATTGATGTTCATTAGAGGCCATCTTGATGCCCAAATCTCTGTTGCAAGAGTGCTATTTGCTGTTATCTGCTGGTTCTTATCAGAACTTGGAGATTTGTTATTTTTGTTGCATTTAATCTGTGCATCTTATGGGCATGATCTCTACATGTGTTTTGTTGTATGCCATGCCATATTTCCAAGGGTGTATGCCATGTATTTTGGTGATCTCTGTGGTGACTATAATAAGCATGCAAACTAGGCTCCGTAATGTTTCTGATTTCAGGGACTTAGTGATTTCTCTAAGTCCTTGTCTGCTGTTATTTTGTTGCCATGTAAACTTGATGCTAAAGAGAGATTTATGCATATTTTGGAGATGTTAAGTAAGGATGTTTTGTAGATATTGTTGTAATTGATTCATTCCTGCCATGTTTGCAATTATGGAGTGCCATAGCATGACGCAATCTTGCTCTACTTTTTCTATAAAATATTTCTGGCAGATTCTTAACATGATATGCAATTTTGCCAAGCTTGTTGTAGTTGTTACATACATGCTATGCTCTTGCTATTGCCATGGATAGCTTCATAAACATGCCATCTTGCTGTAGGTATGCTTGTTTTGTCATGCATTGCTTTTTGGTGAGTGCATCAAGCTCACCAAGACGCCCTCATATTATTATTTCTGCCATGCTCTGTTTTCTTCGAAGTCTGAAACCTGATAATGAAACTTGCTATGTTTACATGGTTGCTATCATATCTTCTGGTCCTTTTTGGCTTATCGTCAGTAAGGGACTTTTGTCATATGCATTTAGTAGAATATTGCAATGCCTTGTTTTGCCATGTTAAGTTCCTGTAGCATGTTGTTTTCATGCTCTGAACATTACTACCTGATGCCCAAATCTTGATGCCCAAATCTCTGTTGCAAGAGTGCTATTTGCTGTTATCTGCTGGTTCTTATCAGAACTTGGAGATTTGTTATTTTTGTTGCATTTAATCTGTGCATCTTATGGGCATGATCTCTACATGTGTTTTGTTGTATGCCATGCCATCTTTCCAAGGGTGTATGCCATGTATTTTGGTGATCTCTGTGGTGACTAGAACAAGCATGCAAACTAGGCTCCGTAATGTTTCTGATTTCAGGGACTTGGTGATTTCTCTAAGTCCTTGTCTGCTGTTATTTTGTTGCCATGTAAACTTGATGCTACAGAGAGATTTATGCATATTTTGGAGATGTTAAGTAAGGATGTTTTGTAGATATTGTTGTAATTGATCCATTCCTTCCCTTTTTGCAATTATGGAGTGCGATAGCATGACTCAATCTTGCTCTACTTTTGCTATAAAATATTTCTGGCAGATTCTTAACATGATATGCAATTTTGCCAAGCTTGTTGTAGTTGTTCCATACATCCTATGCTCTTGCTCTTGCCATGGATAGCTTCATAAACATGCCATCTTGCTGTAGGTATGCTTGTTTTGTCATGCATTGCTTTGTGGTGAGTGCATCAAGCTCACCAAGACGCCCTCATATTATTGTTTCTGCCATGCTCTGTTTTCTGCTAAGTCTGAAACCTGATAACGAAACTTGCTATGTTTACATGGTTGCCATCATATCTTCTGGTCCTTTTTGGCTTATGGTCAGTAAGGGACTTTTTCCATATGCATTTAGTAGACTATTGCAATGCCTTGTTTTGCCATGTTAAGTTCCTGTAGCATGTTGTTTTCGTGCCCTGAACATTGCTACCTGATGCTGTTTTCTGCCATGTCCAGTAATTTCACCAAGTCTTTGAACCTGTTATCTTTTGCACTTTTGCCATGCTTGTTTGAGCTTGTTATGTTGTGATCTAGCCGTAGCTCAGTGTTCATCTTTTGTCAAGCATCTCCTGTAGATTACTTTCATATGCTTTGTTCCTATGTTGGAGTGTTGTAGCATTGTTACTTGTTGCATTCTAAGTGCTATCATGCTGTTAATCGCAGATTCGTGTCATTCTTGTTTTCCTTGCCATTTGCAAACCGTGCATCCGTTTCCGGTGATCTTTATATCGATTTCGACCGAAATCATCTCATATTTCTAGTGGCATGCTTGATTTGCCAAATTACTGCCTTGTTCATCATTTTCCTTCCGGAGCACACATATGCATCGCATATCATATCTTGCATATCATTCATGTATTGCATCATGTTGCTTGTGCATTTCCCGTGATTGATTGTGGTTCCTTTGCTTGTGTTCTTGTCTTGGGTAGAGCCGGGAGACGAGTTCGTGAACGAGGAACCTATTGAGTACGCTTACGAGGATAAAGCTCTCGACAACTCTGAGAACCTTGCAGGCAAGATGACCACCCCTCGAAATCACTTCTATCTTTGCTTTGCTAGTTGTTCGCTCTATTGCCATGCTGCGCTACCTATCACTTCTTATATCATGCCTCCCATATTGCCATGTCAGCCTCTAACCATCCTTTCCTAGCAAACCGTTGTTTGGCTAAGTTACCGCTTTTGCTCAGCCCTTCTTATAGCGTTGCTAGTTGCAGGTGAAGTTGAAGGTTGTTCCATGTTGGAACATGGATATTGTCGGGGATATACCCCGCGGTATGACCCGGTCGGAATTGGCGGCTCACTGGTGACCCGCCCGGAGCTTGGCGATTCACAGATAACCTGGCCGATCTTGGCGACTCATTAGTAACCCGGCGGGCGGGTCAGATGGACAACAAGGCCTAAAGCCCAGAAGGCCGGCTCATGTTATGATGGGCCGGATTAAAAGGAAAGGGATGACGAATATTTCCTTTACGAGGAAGCAAGACCTGGACTTGTAATTAACTTGTAAGAAAAGATAGACTAGTCCTAGTCCTACTAGGACTCCACATGTAACCCGCCCCTCTAACTTATATAAGGAGGGGCAGGGCACCCCAAGAGGGACAAGCAACAAGAAACAATCTCTAAGGCTAGACACAAAGAGCCGGCTTACCGGCGACTCTCTCATGAGCATAATGAGACCTAGCCTCAAACAGCATGTAGGGCTATTACCGGATGATGTTTCCCGGGGCCCGAAGCTGTCTAAACCCTTGTCTTGTGCGTTGATCCGCCCTGCGTCTCTCATCCCAGCTACCACATAGATGCGCTGGCCTCACGACTAAGTCCTGACACTAAGGACATCTGCCGTGACAATTCCACGACAGTTGGCGCCCACCGTGGGGCCTGCGCACGGTGGTGTTGAGTTCTTGAAGGGATTTCTCTAAAAGGATTGAGAAGTTTGCAATTTTCCGGATGAAAAAGAAGTCGGCGCAGAAGACAACATCATCAACAAACAGTCAAAGCGACGTATACACGATTTAAAGATCAAAGGAGAAAATTAGGGTCGTGTTTATGCGCCAGCGCACACCACCAGATGATCCGTCGGGGCTGGATTAATTTCCGTTGTCGTTGAGGGTCGAAATCTTGCATCTGAAATCAATCGATACGACGTGCAACTTGCGGAGACCGAAAGACTTTGACGGTTCTGTCGTCCGTGTCCAAACCCAACTCGGAGCATCACTATTGCATGGCGTGGCACCCTAGGCTTGCTGCCAACTTTTTAAAAGGACCAAGTGCTACTAGTACAAGTTGGATCTGAGAAACAATCATCCGGGCGCTCGCATCAAGTCCTAAGGCGTATCAGTGTACGCTGTTGCTGCTACTTCCACGAGCATGGAGCAAAGATCGAAGGAAAGCCTGAAGCCCGAGTCAAATCCAAAGAGCCCCCAAGCGCTTCCACTAGTACTGTAAAAAAGGATAGTACTGTTTGAGTACTAGTAGATCGGGAAAAGAACAAGGAAATTATTGGATTGGCTGGCTACAATTGCGTGACCACGTAAAAAATCCACAATTCGGAGAAGGACTTGGCCATCGCTCGCGAGCGTCTCTGTTGCCACTGGCCGCAGACTGGACCGACACATTACCTTGTCAGCCATTACCCACACGGCCTCCCACGCAGGCGTCTCCCCCGCCCTGCCCCTCCTTAGTCCGCGCGAATCAGGTGTTATTTCTCCAATGCATTTTTCTTAATATACTTTAATTGCTATGAGCACAACTACTCTGCTCTACGGTATTTTCATATGCAGGAGAATCATTCATACAAAGTGGTGTTATGCCACGGAGGCACGTTCGGCGGTACCACGCGGCTTCACGGACTGGCGTGTCATGATCCGGATTACATCAATGCGCCAGCCGACTTGCCCGTCCGCACCGCCTTACAACGCCGCGGACGACTTGCCCGTCCGCCCTCGCGGCCGGTTCACGCGTCCGCGCCGGCTTACAACGCGGAGGACAACTTGCTCGTCCGCACCGGCTCACAAACACCGTGGCTGGTTTATCTGTCTGCTCCCACGGCCGATTCACCCGTGAAGGATTCCAGTTTCACTTAGTGATCATCAACTTCATGGCGGATTATTTTCGGCCTAAACACATCAGGTGATATCCATCTAAAATATATTTTTAAGTACATATTATTTTTGTCAAAGAATAGTTTATGTTTGCCTTGGTCTGCAATATTGCTTATACAGGGCAATTATTTATGACAAAAAGTGATATTATACTGCGGAGATGGAGGCACGCCAACATCTTTTGGCACAGGTGGTCTTCGTTATTCAACGGACCCTCGCACCGGCTTACAACGCCGTGGCCGTCTCTCGCGACCGCGCCGGCTTACCACGCCGTGGTCGTCTCTCGCGACCACGCCAGCTTACAACAAGGAGGACAACTCACCCGTCCGCACCGGTTTACAACGCCACGGCCGACTCATCTGTCTGTGCCGCCTCTGATGTTACGATCGTCTTTACCGTCCGTCTCTCGCGGCCTGATCTACATCAACACACCAGGCCGCACTTGGCTGGATGAGTTGTTTATTGATTATGAGCAAGTCACTACTTGGGAAGCCCGGTTTTCTTCCAACAAACTGGAGGCAAATTATCATATATTATCAGCCGTCGTCTGCACTGGATGGTTCAATGGGCAGGTGCACGAGTCACCGTCACTACAGTTTGGTTAAACTTCAAACAGCCAGTTGGAAGGAACCATTGGCCGAGTTGCTGACACGGCTCATATGGGATCATTTATAACCCGCCGCAGTCACCTTAACCTTCTGTGGATACACATCGTGTTATCAACACCAATGATATACAAGTTATGCCGGTTTATATCACGGTTAAATATGGAGAATCTCAAGCCAACTCCTTGAGTCATCTTGAGACTCGGGGACTACAGTGACATGACTCGGGAACCCTGGGTCGTTGGAGGGAATGATAACCCGGTTCCGGAGGCTGCTACCATATTGATGAAACTTTAAAGGCCGTCAGAAAATTGCCGGTTCAAATAAAGATTCCGGTTTAAAATCCGGTTCAAGAGATATCTTTCTCCCGCAAAGTTTTGAAGCTCTCAAATCCGGTTCAATCGTCCGGCTCAAGGTAAATTTGTATCTTATAAAGCTTTGAAGCTCTTAATATCCGGTTTACAAATTTCCGGTTCAAAAAGAGGTTATCTCTCGCAAAGTTCGAGTTCTCAGTAAAAATTAAAGGGACCAAAGAGAAAGCACAACTCAAATATAGGTACCCTGCTTTAATGACCATTGGGAGCTGATTGTATTTGAATTTAGCTTAACCCTTTTGGTGTGACCCTGATCGTATTCAAATCAGAGTCGTTAAATATTCTCATGATCACTAGCGGGCTTCCTGTTCAAACATAGGTCGTATTCGAACCAAAGAGAACATAGCTGTCGATACCCTTTTGATCGGCACACTGCCGAGCTCATTGGGGAGTTTCTTGGTCATATTTGAACCATAGCTCAACCCCCTTTGGGAACCGACGTGGATCGTATTCGAATCAGCGTCGTTAAACAACTCTCAAGGTCATTTGGGGGTTTCCTGTTCAAACATAGGTCGTATTCGAACCAAAGAGAACATAGCTGTCGGTACCCTCTTGATCGGCAATGCCAAAGCCACTGGGGGCTATATGATCGTATTCGAATCTTAGCTTAACCCCTTTGGGATGATTTTCTGATCGTATTCGAATCAGAAGCCTCAAAAAATTTCGAAGTCTCTTTTTGCAAACAATTTTTGGATTTTATTTGAAGATCTTTTTTCATATCTGAAGTGTATATGAGTGGTTGCTATTTAACCTGGCTTGATGTTCGATGATAAATCGCCAGCTTATGACAATCATCATCTATGTGGAAGCATTGGCTTCTAAGGATCGGGTTATCACCCTTACTGCACAGGTCATGTAAACCGGCAATACAAATTCAATATCACAGTGATTATATGTGAGATATTATGACCCGCCCTGCGGTAAACCGCCAAGGGATCTTGTGATCTACTTGTGTGCAGGATAAGACTACATTTGGGTGGTTACCCGCCCTGGCTTTTAACGTTAAGTCGCCAGGGCATATGTTGTTTGAACTCTGTGCAGGATTTACAGGGCTATGACTTACATAAATGATTAAGTTCAAGCCCATCATCAAAGATTGAAATTGGTGTCTCAAAAGGGTTATCAATTCTTGGTTTTCTCAAAGGCTATAAGCCGCCGGGTTGTAAAAATTCTGGCTTACAATGGGGGCGTAATAAATCGCCATCGGCCAAGAGCCGCCGGGTATTTAAACTTCGGATTTACTTGTCAACAGATAAGAAACTAATATTATGATTGAGGTTTTCAAAGTCGCTTCAGCGCAATGGCTATTATTTTATCAATGGATATGATTTATTCTACAATGGAAGGAATAGTCCCGAGTCACTGCAGGCTTACAACCCGGCACTTGGGGGCTACATTATTCAAATTGAGATTACATCAAATGTGCAAGTCCCATGTCACTGCCAGCATGCACCATGGCACTTGGGGGCTAATGCAAGATTACTTTTTATTGGCCTTGTTGAAGACCCGACTCATCATATTATGATAAACCGGCCCTTGGGGGCTACCAATTGCTCCTGTCAACAATTCAAGGTACATAAGTCTTAATCCATTATATTGAAGGATCCACTGTTTAGTTGGTAAAGCACAAAGCTCTTAACCTTGTGGACGTGGGTTCAAGCCCCATGGTGAGGGTTACATCATATGATTATTTTCAATGAAAAGTCCGGGCTCAGTATTATCTTACTAAGACGGCCCTTGGGGCCTACACATTGCTGTTCAAATTTACATGATCATATTTATAAAGTCCCTGCTCATTATTGCATAATGACCCGGCCCTTGGGGGCTACACTGGTTGAAGTTTTTGAGAATCAGGCAATTACAAGTCCCAGGTTGCTGCAAGCATGACAACCCGGCACTTGGGGGCTACATAATATGGAATATTCAGTTTTTACTAGTGATTGGGATGAACAACATGGATTTCTTCAAAGTGGCAGTATTCATATTGAAGCAAGTCTTAATCCATCGCTTTGTTCTGCTCAAGACTTGGGGCTACAGGTATTATATTATTATCAAAGAAATATCTTCAATTTCTCTGTTTTGAGCAAAACCAGATTGATCCGGTGTCACCAATCAATATGACCCTGTGTCTGTAAACCGGCGTCATTAACAATCATAAACCGGCGTCGGCGACAATTATGACTTGGCATCATCTATTTATAACCCGGCAATTTTGGTACTCATAAACCGGCAAGTTTTATATCTTTAAGCCGGATGAATATAAGTTGAATATTTGAAGACCAATATTTTTGTCAAGTCAGAGCATTGAAAGCCGATTCAAGTGGATTGTTTCTTACAATATTTCTCTACAAGAGACCAATGCCAGCAAATTGACTCTGAAGCTGGCCTATTGACCCGGATTTCTCAAAAGAAGTATCTGGATTTTTTGCATTCACAAAGTTTGAACATATCTACTAAAGGAGATTTTCTATGAGTTCATGGGCATGTATCAAGAAAGAAATGACAAGGATTTAAAGATGATCAGGTGCCGGCTTACAAAATTTAACCCGGAGCACAACCTATCAAGTTTGTTCTTGTGTTTATTTTACAGGATTAATTTAACATGGATAAATCCAAATTAAACTGGGGGCTAATGTCGGGGATATACCCCGCGGTATGACCCGGCCGGAATTGGCGGCTCACTGGTGACCCGCCCGGAGCTTGGCGATTCACAGATAACCTGGCCGATCTTGGCGACTCATTAGTAACCCGGCGGGCGGGTCAGATGGACAACAAGGCCTAAAGCCCAGAAGGCCGGCTCATGTTATGATTGGCCGGATTAAAAGGAAAGGGATGATGAATATTTCCTTTACGAGGAAGCAAGACCTGGACTTGTAATTAACTTGTAAGAAAAGATAGACTAGTCCTAGTCCTACTAGGACTCCACATGTAACCCGCCCCTCTAACTTATATAAGGAGGGGCAGGGCACCCCAAGAGGGACAAGCAACAAGTAACAATCTCTAAGGCTAGACACAAAGAGCCGGCTTACCGGCAACTCTCTCATGAGCATAATGAGACCTAGCCTCAAACAGCATGTAGGGCTATTACCGGATGATGTTTCCCGGGGCCCGAAGCTGTCTAAACCCTTGTCTTGTGCGTTGATCCGCCCTGCGTCTCTCATCCCAATCAACCCCTCTCAAGCTACCACATAGATGCGCTGGCCTCACGACTAAGTCCTGACACTAAGGACATCTGTCGTGACAATTCCACGACAGATATGTTGGGATATCACAATATCTCTTATTTATATTAATGCACCTATATATATTTGGTAAAGGGTGGAAGGCTCGGCCTTATGCCAGGTGTTTTGTTCCACTCTTGCCGCCCTAGTTTCTGTCATACCGGTATTATGTTCCTTGAGTTTGCGTTCCTTACGCGGTTGGGTGATTTATGGGACCCCCTTGACAGTTCGCCTTGAATAAAACTCCTCCAGCAAGGCCCAACCTTGGTTTTACCATTTGCCACCTAAGCCTTTTTCCCCCGGGTTTTCTAGAGCCCGAGGGTCATCTTTATTTTAAACCCCAGGCCAGTGTTCCTCTGAGTGCTGGTCCAAACTAGAGCCCTTTGCAGCGCCACCTTGGGGAAACTCGAGGATTGGTTTTAGTTGTACGGACTGCTCATCCGGCGTGCCCTGAGAACGAGATATGTGCAGCTCCTATCGGGATTTGTGGGCACATTCGGGCGGCTTTGCTGGTCTTGTTTTACCATTGTCGAAATGTCTTGTAAACCGGGACTCCGAGACTGATCGGGTTTTTCCGGGAGAAGGTTTATCCTTCGTTGACCGTGAGAGCTTATGATGGGCTAAGTTGGGACACCCCTGCAGGGTATTATCTTTCGAAAGCCGTGCCCGCGGTTATGAGGCAGATGGGAATTTGTTAATGTCCGGCTGTAGAGAACTTGTCACTTGACCTCAGCTAAAATACATCAACTGTGTGTGTAGCCATGATGGTCTCTTCTCGGCGGAGTCCGGGAAGTGAACACGGTCTGAGTTATGAATGACGTAAGTAGGAGTTCAGGATCACTTCTTGGTCATTGCTAGATGACGACCGTTCCGTTGCTTCTCTTCTCGCTCTCTTTTGCGTATGTTAGCCACCATATATGCTTATTGCCACTACAGCTCCACCTCATTACACCATCCTTCCCTATAAGCTTAAATACTTTTGATCTCGCGGGTGTGAGATTGCTGAGTCCCCGTGACTCACAGGTTCTACCAATACAGTTGCAGGTGCCGACGATGCCAGTACAGATGATGGGATCGATCTCAAGTGGGAGTTCGATGAGGAACGTGGTCGTTACTATGTGTCTTTTCCTGATGATCAGTAGTGGAGCCCAGTTGGGACGATCGGGGATCTAGCATTTGGGGTTATCTTATTTTCATTTGGATCTTGACCGTAGCGGTCTATGTGTGTATTTTGGATGATGTATGGATTATATTTATGTATTGTGTGAAGTGGCGATTGTAAGCCAACTCTTTATCCCATTCTTGTTCATTACATGGGATTGTGTGAAGATGACCCTTCTTGCGACAAAACCACTATGCGGTTATGCCTCTAAGTCGTGCCTCGACACGTGGGAGATATAGCCGCATCGTGGGCGTTACAAGTTGGTAATCAGAGCCATCCCCGACTTAGGAGCCCCCTGCTTGATCGAATCGCTGGCGTTGTTGAGTCTAGAACAAAAATGTTTTGAGTCTTAGGATTATATATATCGGAGAGTAGGATTCTTTTTACTCCTCAGTCCCTTCGTCGCTCTGGTGAGGTCTCCTGACGTAGAAGTTTTGACTTTTCTCTCCTCAAATTTCACTAAAAAAATTTAGGATCACGCGGGTATCTTGGAATCGTTCCGATGGTTTTGTGACGAGAACATTGTTCTTGGTGCCTCCTGACATTTAGGGGTTGTGGCAGTGTCCCGGGGAGTTGAGCTCCGAGGTGTTGTCGTCACAATTTTATCGTTGCAGTTCTGGAATACCTGAGTTTCGCCGACATCGAAATCTCTTTTATGTAGTTGTTGGTGAGATCACCTCGACGCCACCCAGTACTAGGGCGGGAGTTCGGGAGTATTGCCATAACTCGTATAACGGATGCTTTTCGAAGGTTGAGGTAAACGATTTCCGAAGGTTTCTTGGTTATGTGTTGACGGATGGATACAGCTGGATCTAGGGATTGCTAGTTTGGGTGATATATTTTGTGTCCCCTGTATCCCCAACACCAGATTGCATAACCAGAAAGTTTCGGGAGTTTATAAGTGGGAATTCAAGTAGCCTTAGGATATCTTTCCGACAGACGCATGATATGCGATTGGGGTTCGACGTCTAGTGGTCCGCCTGTACACGGTTGGTTTTACAGTGGTCCCGTAGTGTCTTAAAGATTCCTTGGCTATGCCGACTCGGGGACGCTTCGTATGTCATGTGCACAGTCTTGTACATGATGGTGTTGTACGATCGAGCCCGTGTGGGCCCCACCACGAAAACTTCGGACGAAATATCTATCATATGTTTGTTCCGGCTTATTCTGCAAGCCAATACTTTGTTTTGTTTTGTATTGTGGTATCTGAGTTGCTTCGAAGGCATATGTTGATTCCATATCTTTTTCAAGTGGCTTCTCAACTTATGGAAGTGTGATGATTTACTATGGAATTCATTCGTTCATCCTCGTTCGAATGTTTATTGTGAAGACTATATGTTGCAATTTCTATCCATTGATTCTACTTGTCTATTTGTCTATCAAGATGCTAACGGATGTCACCCTCTTCAGGATGGCTCCGCCAACGCGTCAGAATCCGAATCGCAATGAAGGGAATCAAGCGAACCCTCCACCACAACCTCCGCCTCCGGAGGCATGGCAAGCTATCATGGCAGCCACCAACGCCAATGCTCAGATGATTCTGCAACTCTTGCAAGAACGTACCCAAGGGCAAGGCAATCAAGGCAATAAAGGTCAAGGCAACAATCAGCCTCACTTCGCCACACTCAACCAGTTTCTCGCAAATCAGCCCAAGTCTTTCAGCTACTGTGCCGAGGCCACGGATGCCGATGATTGGCTCGTGGACATCAACAAGCATTTTGAATGTAGCAATGTCAGGCCTGAGGACTATGTCAAGTTCGCTTCTTTTCAGCTCAAGGACCAAGCTGCTAATTGGTTTCAGCAATACAAAGATTCCAGAGGAGGTCGTGTGATCACTTGGACTGACTTCTGTCGGGACTTCAAAGCGCACCACATTCCACAAAGTGTTGTTGAGAGCAAGCGTGAGGAGTTCCGCAATCTCAAGCAAGGCAACATGTCAGTGTATCAATACAACATCCAGTTTCAGAAACTTGCTCGCTTCGCTAAACAAGACGTTCCTGATGAAAAGAGCATGATCTATCACTTCAGAGGTGGCCTTAGAGAGGATCTGTAGTTAGCTCTCGTTCTTGTTGAGCCTACTCAGTTTGATCAATTCTATAATATGGCACTGAAGCAAGAGGCTGCTCAGCTCAAGTGTGAGGCTTCTAAGAAGAGAGTCAGAGACGCAGTTCAGTCTTCCTCTTCCTCACTTGTGGCAGCTAAGCAACAGAAGTTCTGGTTGCCTCCTCCTCCTCCTCCGTTTCGTCAGCCTTACCAGCCGAAGAACAAAGGTGGCTGTTGAGGATATAGACCTTAGAGTCACCCGCCAGGAGGGGCCGGGTTACTCATAATGGTCATCGCCAGAAGCCCGGCGCCAAGCTTGAAGACGGTGGGCCAAAGATGGGCTTAAGAGCCGGATATGCCTTAAGGCCCGTAGTTACAATCATCATTATGGTAGAACTTGTAGTGTAAGGCAAGAATAGTTGAGAGTCCGAGCCGGACACTCTTATGAGCCGGCTGGGACTCTGAGGGCTGCCGGGCGTCAACCTCTCTATATAAAGGGACGACCCGGCAGCGGTTTAGGGACAAGAAAGATCTCATCGAGAGCCGGGCATAGCAGTTAAGCTCCCTGGTCATCGAAACCCTAATCAATACCACCTCAACTGGACGTAGGCTTTTACCTTCACCGTAAGGGGCCGAACCAGTATAAACCCTCGTGTTCCTTGTCCCGTTAACCCCTTCAAGCTTCCTAGCGGCGATGGCTCCACGACTAAGTCCTAGCTTGAGGACATCTGCCGTGACAATTCCACGACAGTTGGCGCCCACCGTGGGGCCAGCGCACGGTGGATTTGAGTTCTTGAAGGGCAGCTTCGAAGGGCTCAAGGGATACGCTGTGGGCCGGATGACCAAGAGTCGTCGCGGCAAGCTCTACATCGACGATGCAAACTGGGGCCCCGACGCCGGCTCAATTGAGTACGGGTACCGGGTCCCCTTCGGCGGAATTCATGTTTTCATTGGCAAGATTGGTGAGCCGGGCCCTGAGCCGGATCTCTGCGCCGATCTCATCGAGACGGCTCAGCGTGCACGACCCGCCCGGGCCCTGCCTGCCTTAAAGCATGCTTTTGTGGGATGTATCCATGGAGGGCTCTCTGATAGATCTGGATCTGGTGATGAGACGGCCGCCGGCTCTGACGGCGAGTCGTCCACCGATGAGTCAAACTCGTTGTATCAACTTCAAGATGGCAGGCTCATGGGTTGTTCCGATGGTGACAGTATTCCGGACCCGTTTGAGCCGCCAAGCCGGGTTGGAATCTTCATGGCCGGTGCGCAGCCTGTTCAGAACCCTGCTGCTGGAGCGGGAAACCCGGTGCCCTCGCCGGCTCAGGTGCTGATGGATCTCACGGACAAGATGACGGCCCTGTTGACCGCCGCGGTTGACCCGGCGGATCAAGCTCAGCATGACGCGGAGGTGGCGCAGTTAAAGTTAGATCTAGTGAAAGCCAAAGAGGATCTGGCAGCGGAAGGGATCAGGATGGCTGCGGAGAGGGCGGCTCTCGACGCCCAAACCCAGTTGATCCAGGCGCAGTCCTTCCGGCTCACGATGGATCAGAACGCGTCCAATGAGGTCATGAGAAGGAGGCATCAAAAGGCCCAGTCTCGGCTCCCTCCGGTTTACGATCCCCGAAACCTCTTCAACACGCCAGGTGCAGGGTCTAGTAACCCGCCAGGGATCATAGTGCCCGGGTCTGGGAACCCTGTTCAGCCACAAGTAATGGGGCCTCCCCGGGTGAGCCCTGCCCCGCCTCAGTATGTGCCAATACCACCGGGTCATTATGCTAACCCGCTGGAGAACATGGTCGCCGCTGCAGCGCGGCTGGCGGCCCTCCCAATTGATGGCGACTCTCCGACGGCTGTTGAAACCCGCCGGGTCAGGGAACTCCTTCAGACAGCACTGGCGCAGCAAGAGGCGTACTCCTACAGCCGGGACAGGATCCACTCGACCCCTCGTCCAGGCCGGAGCCCGAGTTACAGCAGACACATGGTCTCAGCGACCGGCTCAAGTAACGTCCGACGCCATGACCCGCCCCCTGGCCATGGCCCGGCTCATAACGGAGCCTTTCACGCAGCAGACCAAGACAGAGCGCGGCAAGAGGCGGAGCAGGTGCCTCAGTTGACGGCTTACCAGACTCCCCCGGCTTATCCGACGACTTCCGTCGACGTGGGTATCCCTACCAGGACTGGAGGTGTCCCTTGTTTAGTGCCAGCTCTCCGCAATGAGCGTCTACCAAAGGACTTCAAAGGCCCTAGGAAGGTGCCTAATTACACGGCTGACTTACAACCCGCAGCCTGGATCGAAAGCTACGAGATGGCCATGGAACTACTGGAGGTCAGTGAAGCGGCGATGGCCAAGTACTTCACCATGATGTTGGATGGGACTGCCCGCACTTGGTTGAAAGGGCTACCACCGAATTCCATCGGGTCTTGGGCTGAGCTGAAAGCCCGGTTCATCCAAAACTTCAAAGACACCTGTAGGCAGTCTATGTCAATAGTGGATTTGACTAACTGTAAACAACAGGAGGGTGAGTCTACGACACATTGGGTTCGCCGGGTTAAGGAGATAATACATTCCTCTGATAAGATGGATGCCGGCTCTGCAGTCTTAATGTTGGAACAGAATTGTCGTTTCGTGCCCCTGAAGATGAAACTCGGGCGGCTTAAGCGGGACTGCAGTGATATGGGTACACTGATGGCGGCTCTCGTCAAGTACGCCGATTCTGATAGTACCAAGGACCCCGCTTCAGATGATGAAAGGACAGGGAAGGGAAAGAAGAACGGCAATGGCAAGGGTCCTCAGCATAACCCGGGGAACCAAGGAGGTGGCAAGCGCAAGGCCGATGGCAGCCTAGAATTCGTAGCCAACGCCAGCTCACAGGGTAATAACCAGCGACGCAAGGGGAGGCCCCCTCCCCGAGCCGGCGGGTCAGGCCCGACGCTGGAGCAGCTGTTGAATGAGCCTTGTCCAAGGCATGGCTCTAGAGAGAAGCCAGCTACTCATCTATGGAAGGATTGTGCAATCATGAAGGCCTTTAAGAATTCCAACGCCTTTAATGGCAACAATGGCCCGGGCGGTGGCTCAGGCGCCGGCGGCTTTCATGGCCCGGGCGGCGGCTCAAATTCTAATCCTCAGAACGGTCAAGGGGGCTTTAATCAGCAGTCTGGCCAGGGTCATCAACAGCAGCAGGGGGGTTATCAGACCAATCCAAAGCAGCTTAGCGGTGGACAGTATCATGTGTTTACCACCAGTCTGTGTAAGCGAGATCAGAAGCTTCATAAGAGGGCTGTGAATGCTGTTGAGCCGGCGGTTCCACGCTACTTGCGGTGGTCTGAGCAGCCTATAGTGTGGAGTAGGGAGGATCACCCTCCCCGGGTGGATAATCCGGGACACTTGGCCTTGGTGGTGGCTCCTCAGGTGGGAGGATATAAGTTCACTAAGGTGCTCATGGATGGAGGCAGCAGCATCAACATCCTCTATTATGAGACGTTCCGTCGTATGGGGTTGATTGATAAGAACCTCAGCCAGTCAAACACTATTTTCCATGGTGTGGTACCTGGTAAGTCGGCTTATCCAGTCGGCAAGATCGAGTTGGAAGTGGCCTTTGGAGATGAGCACAACTACAGGGTGGAAAAATTGACCTTTGAGGTGGTCAAGATAAGAAGTCCGTACCATGCCATATTTGGGCGGCCGGCTTACGCCAAGTTCATGGCACGGCCGTGTTACGTGTATTTACAGCTCAAGATGCCGGGTCATAATGGGACCATTACGGTTCACGGCAGCCGGAAGGTGGCCCTGGAGTGTGAGGAAGGCGATGCAGCTTATGCAGAATCTGTTTGCGCAACAGAGGAGTTGAAGTTTTACAAAGACAACGTTGACCCAACAGATATGACCTCTCTGAAAAAGCCGACTACGGAGCATGAGCCGGCAATGAAATTTAAGTCGGCTGATGAGACTAAACTTGTTGATTTCGTTCCAGGAGATTCATCTCAGCAGTTTAGCATCAGTGCCAATCTGGATCCAAAATAGGAAAGCGCGCTCATCGAGTTCATCCGTGAGAATAGGGACATTTTTGCATGGAAGCCGTCTGACATGCCAGGTGTACCTAGAGAACTCGCTGAGCACACTCTCAATGTTGATCCGAAATTTAAGCCGGTCAGGCAGTTCCTTCGGCGGTTTAATGAAGAGAGGCGGAAAGCTATTGGTGAAGAGGTGGCCCGGCTCTTGGCGGCCGGGTTTATTGTTGAAGTCTTTCACCCAGAGTGGTTAGCTAACCCGGTGCTCGTACTCAAGAAGAACGGCACCTGGCGGATGTGTGTGGACTACACGGACTTAAACAAGGCGTGTCCGGCTGATCCTTTTGCCCTTCCCCGTATTGATCAAATTATTGATGCTACGACAGGTTGTGAGCGCTTAAGTTTCTTGGATGCTTATTCTGGATATCATCAGATTAAAATGGCAGTTAAGGACCAGGAGAAGACGGCGTTCATCACTCCCTTTGGAGCCTTCTGCTATGTGTCTATGCCCTTTGGACTCAAGAGTGCACAGGCGACTTATCAGCGTTGCGTGCAGAACTGTCTTCATAACCAGATTGGGCGCAATGTTCATGCTTATGTGGACGATATTGTGGTTAAATCCAGGAAGGAGGAAACCCTGATAGATGATCTGAAGGGAAACCTTTGATAATCTCCGGGTCTACAAGATGATGCTTAACCCGGCCAAGTGTGTTTTTGGTGTTCCTGCAGGCAAACTCTTGGGTTTCTTGGTTTCTAACAGAGGCATTGAAGCTAACCCGGAGAAGATCAAGGCCATCACCTCCCTGGCTAAGCCGGCGTGTATAAATGACGTCCAGCGCTTGGCGGGTCGCATCGCTGCTTTAAGCCGGTTTATAAGCCGTTTGGGTGAGAAGGCCATGCCATTATATCAGTTGATGAAGAAAACTGATGACTTTGTCTGGAATGATGCAGCTAATACTGCTTTTGAGGATTTGAAGAGGCAGCTGGCAGAGCCCCCAGTCCTTGCTGCTCCGGTTGATAAGGAGCCTTTATTACTGTATGTGGCGGCTAACACACGAGCCGTCAGTGTGGCTGTGGTGGTGGAGCGCAAGGAAGAGGGTAAGGAGCATCCGGTTCAGCGGCCGGTTTATTATGTCAGCGAAGTGCTCATCGAGTCCAAGCAGCGGTATCCACATTGGCAGAAGCTTGTTTATGGTGTGTTCATGGCAAGCCGGAAGCTTAAGCATTATTTCCAGGGTCACCCCATCACTGTGGTTAGTTCTGCCCCCTTGGTGATATCATTCAAAACAGAGAGGCCACAGGGAGAGTGGCTAAGTGGGCTATAGAGCTCGGACCTCATGGTCTGAAATACGTGCCACGCACTGCTGTTAAATCTCAGGCCTTGGTGGATTTCATCAATGATTGGACAGAGTCACAAGTGCCCGAGCAAAAGCCGGATAACACATACTGGACTATTCACTTTGATGGGTCCAGACAGTTGGAGGGCTCGGGGGCTGGAGTCGTATTGGCTTCCCCTAAGGGTGATAAGTTCCATTATGTGCTACAATTGATGTTTCCTTGTACCAACAACGCGGCTGAGTACGAGGCCTTGCTCCACGGTCTTCGGATGGCTAAGGAGATGAGCTTGAGCCGGGTAAGGTGCTTCGGCGACTCAGACTTGGTGGCTCAACAAGTATCAGGAAAGTGGGACTCCAAGGACCCTCTCATGGCGGCTTATCGCCGCGAAGTTGATGCCATTGCTGGGCACTTTCAGGGTTACCAAGTAGAGCACATCGATCGCAGGAAGAACGAGGCGGCTGATGCTTTAAGCCGGCTGGGCTCTCAGCGAAAACCGGTGCCGCCTAATACTTTCCTGGATGTCCTGCATAACCCTTCTGTTAAGTTGCCCACAGAGGAAGACTTGGCCGTCCCTGACCCGGAGGCACGGCTGGTGGCGGCTCTCCACATCATCCCGGACTGGACAGTACCCTATCTGGCTTACATGACCCGGGGAGATTTGCCTGAGGATGAAACTTTGGCCAGACAAATAACCCGGCGGTCTAAGTCAATGATTGTTATCAATGGTGAGTTGCATCGCCGCAGTGTTACGGGAGCGTTCCAGCGTTGTGTCTCCCCTGAGGAAGGTCAAGAGATCTTGCGTGAGATTCATGAAGGGGATTGTGGCCATCACGCCAGCTCAAAGTCTCTTGTGGCCAAGGCGTTTCGTCATGGTTTTTATTGGCTGACGGCTCATGCTGATGCGGAGGACTTGGTCAGTAAATGTGATGGTTGCCAAAGGTTCTCGCGACGGGCTCATGTGCCGGCTCAGGAGCTGAGGATGATCCCAATTACTTGGCCCTTTGCGGTCTGGGGGCTTGATATGGTTGGGCCTTTTAAAAGGTCCAAGGATAAGAAGACCCACCTCTTGGTGGCAGTTGACAAATTTACCAAGTGGGTTGAAGCGGAGCCAGTTAGCAAGTGTGATGCAGCCACGGCAGTTCAGTTTATGAAAAAGGTGATCTTTCGCTTTGGCTTTCCACACAGCATTATAACTGACAATGGTACCAATTTATCCAAAGGCGCCATGGAGGAGTTTTGTCAACGAGAGCATATTAGACTTGATGTTTCATCAGTGGCTCACCCTCAGTCCAATGGTCAAGCTGAGAGGGCTAATCAGGAGATTCTGAAAGGCATCAAACCCCGGCTTTTGGTCCCTTTACAACGGACGCCGGGTTGTTGGGTGGAGGAGTTACCCTCCGTGTTATGGAGCATCAACACTACTCCTAACAGGTCTACAGGTTTCACGCCTTTCTTCATGGTTTATGGGGCAGAAGCAGTCCTCCCCAGTGACATCCGTCATGACTCGCCTCGAGTGGCGGCTTATGTTGAGGCGGATAATGAACAGGCGCGCCAAGATGCTCTTGACTTGTTGGACGAACAGCGTGATGTGGCAGCAGCTCGCTCAGCGATTTACCAACAAGACCTGCGCCGTTATCATAGTCGCCGGGTTAAATCCCGGGTCTTCCAGGAAGGCGATCTGGTGCTCCGGCTCATCCAAGATCAAACAGATGCGCACAAGCTATCCCCGCCTTGGGAAGGGCCCTTTGTGGTCAGCAAGAATTTGCACAACGGGTCATATTACCTCATTGACATTCGGGAGCACAAAGATTCACGTAAGTCGGAGGAAGAGACCCGTCGGCCGTGGAATATAGCTCAGCTTCGGCCTTATTACACTTGAGCCACCGGCTCTCATAATGTACATATTTCTCTAAGCCATGTATATATTATGATAAGCAATAAAGCAGGACCTCTGTCCTTTTTTCTCCTCCAAATGTGCACGTGTTGTTTTCATTGCAAGATCACATGATAACTTGAAGGAGGATCCGGCTTATGATCGTATTCGAATCTAGCCGTAGGCAATAAGTCACTTGGGGGCTTCCTGTTCAAACATAGGTCGTATTCGAACCAAAGAGAACATAGCTGTCGATACCCATTTGATTGGCAAAGTGCCGAGCTCATTGGGGAGTTTTCTTTGATCATATTTGAATCATAGTTTAACCCCTTTGGGAACCGACGTGGATCGTATTCGAATCAGCGTCGTTAAACAATTCTTAAGTCATTTGGGGGCTTCCTGTTCAAACATGGGTCGTATTCGAACCAAAGAGAACATAGCTGTCGGTACCCTCTTGATTGGCATCGCCACACCCACTGGGGGCTATATGATCGTATTCGAATCCTAGCATAACCCCTTTGGGACGGGTCTCTGGTCGTATTCGAACCGGAAGCCCCTAAGTTTTTCTGATTTATAGCGAGTTCTTCTGATTATTTCAAGTATGCACGGCGGGTCTCACTTTGCCGGCTTAACTTTGATTTATGTACTAGTCGAATACAATCGGTGTTATTAAGACTGGTAAATCGGAATTGAGGTACCAACCTTATTACCCGGGTTATATAAGCCGGAAGTGTGCTTGCAGGCCGGTAAGTGTGTTATTACGGCTATATCAAGGACATAATTGAGGGCCAGTCTTTTTTGATTCATATTCCGGGTTATATGTCTAAAACTATGATTCTCAGTGCGGTAAGCCGCCTAGAGACTTGTGATTTGTCCTTCTATGCAGGATAGTTAAAGGCAACTATTTGAGCTTAAGGAAAATGAATGATCGATTATGACCCGGGGAAATATAAAGGAGACAACTTCAATGGACTTCAGCATTCAACGCGTGCACGATGGCACGGCAAAGTTAAAGTGTTGGTCCTACTCTATTACAAGACTCATCGAGTCCAAAAGGGTGAAGCATTGTTTGATAAGCCGCCTGCAGAGTTACGATGCTTGCTGGGTTGAAGTCTCCGGCTCATCCCTCTCCTCTCCTCCGGCTGTTCCCAAGACCTGGAAAGTTGACGACTTCCAGTCAATGCCGCTCAGAGCTTCAAATTGAGCTTCCTCGTCAATTAACCCGGCCGGGTCAATCTCCGGGGCGAAGGTGTGCTTACGAGCTGGCGGGACTAAGCTGATGGCTTCATAACGCGGAGTGGGGATCCTCTGATTTTCTGCATTGTAACCCGGCTGGTACTTGGTCAGATCTGTGTCGTTTCCAATGAGGGTGGCCACCGGGCGCACGATCTTCACGCAGGCTGCAAAGTCCCTTTGGTCGAAGGGTGTGCCGTCTTCCTTCAAACTGGGATAGCCGAGGGCAATGTCCGCCGGGTCTAACTCTGGAAGGAACGCCTTGGCCCGGCTTAGAGCGGCGATAGCTCCGTCTCTTGCAGAGGCCCGTCGCAGCTCTTGGACACGTTGGGGAAGAACGGCAAGCCGGCGAAGAACTTCCGCCAGATGAGTCGGCACCTCATTGGATAGGGCCACCACAGCCAAGGCGCGCTGTGACCCGGTGTAGAGCTGCTCCACCAGGGTGTACATGGCCTTCAACTTGGTTACCATACTTTGGTTGAGGTTGGAGCTTCTGGGACCTGTGTAACAGAGTAAGATAAGCCGCCTGCAATGATGGGTTATGAGACATAAAAATTATAAACTGGACGGAAGCCGGTGGAATGACTTACCGAAGATTGCGGCAACCATCTGGGACACTTGGCGCTTTAAGCCGGAGAGTTCGGCGGTCTTCTCTGACAGAGCCTTCTCCGCCTGTTCGGCCCGGCTCACCAGAGTAGCCTTCTCTTCGGCCCAGGCTTTCCGTTCAGCGTCAAAGTCCGTCTTCAGCTTTTCTTGCGCAGCAATACTGGACACAAATTTGGCATTGGCCTTCCGGGTCTCAGTTTCTTGCGTCTTTAGGCGGGTCTTCAGATCGGAGATGTCAGCTTCAAGCTTCTTGCAAGCAGCCTGCATAATTTCCGGGTTATAGGATGAACAGTTATTATGCAATTTTAAAGTCCCAAGCACTTTCCAAGCAAAGACACTTGGCACTTGGGGGCTAATGCATATCGAACGTTTCTATCTACCAATTGCCGGTTCAAGTGAGTAAGCCGGAACTTAAAGTCTACGACATATTCAATCATAAGTCGGAGACTTGGGGGCTAGAGTATGGTAAGAATAACAAGATAACTATGCAGTAAGCAAGAAGAAAGAAGAGTAGTACCTTAGATTTCTGCTGGATCTGGTTCACCATGCCGATCTCTACATCCCGGCTCTTGTGCACTTGGCTGACATAGCCGGAGACGATCTCTCCGATGTTCAGATTGGCGTAGTCAGTGAGGTCCAGATTAACCCGGCGGTGCTGTAGCAACTCCTCCTTGGCGGAGCACTTGGCTAGTGCAGTAGGTCTCCCCGGCTCAACAAACTCCGTCCGGGTGATTACCACGTCCGGGTCATTGACCGGCTGAGCCGAGCTGGAGGTCTCCGGGTTAGCAGAAGCCTCTGCAGTTGCCTTGTCGGTTGGAGCGGTGGCTTCGGGAGCGGAGGCAGCTGGCGGTTCTTGAGCTGCTACCTCCGGTTCAGGCAAGTCCGGCTCTTCGACCGGCTTGTTCTTCTTCGCCCTCTTGGTGAGTTTTGCCTGGGCACTGAAAGGACAAAAAGGTTAGTACAAAGGTATGAGCAAAGATAAGCACAACAAAGAGATGATCATTGTTACCCGGGTACGGTCTTGAAGGCCGGCAGGCTTGATTGCATCGAGTCACCAGAGGAGGGTGAGGTTTCCTGATAGTTTGAATCAGAAGAATTGAGCGGTTGACGTAAAACACCCGCCAAAGGATGAAAAGGGTACAAATTGGAGATAACCTCGGTTCGGCGTTTCCTCGATGCGTCAGGTAAGCAGGAGGAAAGGTCAGCGTCCTTGTTGGTCCGGGTGTGTCGCCGGCTCTCATGAGTCTGTCGCTTCAAAAGAAATTGAGGATCTTGATAAGCTAAAGGATGTGAAAATCTTACTTTCCGGGTTACCCTTCGGACTTTCAGCCTTGGCAAGGGCTCTGAGTCGGAGGAAAGTGACATTACCTCTTCAACCACCGGGTTACTTGCTCCAGTGTCATCCTGTTGATGAACAGTGTTGATAAGGTGGACAGAAATAAATAACAAATACAACAAGAGCTTATAGGTTCAGGGGTTACCTCTGACTCGGAGCTGTCGCTTAGTTGCAGCAGCCCTGAAGCAGTAGGCCTACTTCCCTTCTTGTGGGGAGCGGCTCTCTTGGCGGCTTTCTTTGCCTTCCTGGCTTTCTTGGCCGCCTCATGGTCGTATTTGACCTTCCAGAATTTGTCATCAGCCTGAAACATATAATGACGATGTCTTAAAGGTTCAGATGAAAGCTATGTACAGAAGAAAATAAGATGTTCAGATCAGCGGCTTACCGCTGGGGCCAGGTTGGTCTTACAGAAGGGGCTTAAGCCGGTCCTCCCGCAGTCTGCCAGGCTCTCGTTCAAAAGAGCTTTGGTCATGTCCTCAGCAACGTCTTCGGGAAGGTCGTTGCGGCTGTGTCTCAGGGGGTCATCCTTTCGGCCCGTGTACTCACACATTAAGCCGGGGCGGCGGCTCAATGGGATCACCCGCCAGGAGATCCAGACTCGGACCAGATCAATTCCATTGAGACCATTGCCTAGGAGAGCCTTGATCTTATTAATGGTGGGGAGCAGAGGTTGGCGCTCCGCTTGAGTCAGCTTGTCTAACAGAGGGTGTGTTGGTTCCAGACGCGAGGGGCGAGCCGGGCAGCAGACTCTCGTCAGCCGGCGACGTGTCTTGGCAATAGAACCACGTCTGGTTCCAGTCCCGTGGGTGGCTTGGCGGCTCGGCGTAAGGGAAAAGGCAATCTCTCCGTCGCTGAATGGAGATGCCACCAAGTTCCAAGCTTGGCCCGTTGGCGCACTCGTTCTGACGGTTCAGGTAGAAAAGCTCTCTGAAGAGCAGAAGTCTGGGCTCTTCTCCCTTACGCCGAACACTTGGAAATTGCATATGTTGGACACCGAGTTGGGTCCTATATCTTGTGGCCGCAGGTCAAAGAAATTCAGTACATCCCTGAAGAACTTTGAGCCGGGCGGTGCGAAGCCCCGGCTCATGTGATCCACAAAAATGACCACCTCCCCATCCCTTGGCTGTGGTCTCTCCTCTGATGGGTTGGGGGCACGGTAGGACATAACGTCCTTCTTAGGCCAGTAACCTGATTTCATGAAATCTGTTAAAGTCTCATCGGTGACGTTGGACCTCATCCAATTGCATGTGATGGGAGCTTTGGGAGCTTTGGGAGGCATGGTGAAAGTCGGACGCCTATGATAAAAGGAAAATGTCCGGTTTAATTATAAGCCGGAGGAAATTTACAATTCAGTGTTTAAAGTGGCGGCTTATGGAGGGGCCTAATGACATATATCTAAGTGCATCGGGTTGTCTAAGCCGCTGGTGTGCTTGAGAGTAATTTAAATCGTCTACAGCCTTGTTGTAAGTGAGCCGGAAATTTTACGGCGCGTGGCTTCCTTTGAGCCGGAAGGTTCTACGGTGCGTGGTCTCTTTAAACCGGAAATGTAAACCGCCAAGACTCAACAGGTGCAGTTTTTTACTAAGTGTGGTGAAAACAGGTTTCACACATTGCAGTAAATAATTTGGATCAAAACGGTCGGCTAAAAGGAAAGTTTCTAGACCTAAAAACAGACGCAAGGGAAGTTCTTGGGCTCGAACGGAGCCTTTATGCAGTAAAAGGAGGTCTACTTGCATGAGAAATGGGTGCTAAACAGCTACCGCAGTGGTTCTATACAAGGCTAAGATCAAAAAAGGGCAGTAAAAATAAAAACTACCAAGAACTCGTGGGCGACGGCGAGAACACGGAAGAACAGCAGGAGCTTAAACGTAGATCTGTTCTACGAGGAGGAAGGAACTTACAGAGGCAGGTGTGCTGCGAGGGTTCGCCGCGGTTCTCTGGACGGATCAGGGTGATGCAGCGGCCAAGATCGACGAGGACGCGGAGCTCTGTTGCGGCGGCGGCGGCGGAGCTCGAGCAGCGCGAGAGTAGCGAGAGGAAGAGGACGATGGAAGGGGGAGAATGGAAAGACCCGAGGGTCGGGCTATTTATAAGGCCAGTCTCATAAGTGGGCGCGAGAAACGAGGAGGCCACGGCACGGTTATCTCGCCCGAGAGGCGCCTCGATTTTCGGGATGGCAGTAAAGATAAGATCCGTTGCGGATCTGGTGGAGTAAAAAATGGACTTAATGGAAGATGACATCACGGCGGATTACCCGGAGTCTAGAGGATGACGTCACGCCGGGTTATGGCCTTCACACAATTGTAAGCCGGAGACTTTCTGTCGGAAGAATTGAAGATTGACATGAGCCGGCTCAAATCAATCTGGGGCCTAATGTTGAGGATATAGACCTTAGAGTCACCCGCTAGGAGGGGCCGGGTTACTCATAATGGTCATCGCCAGAAGCCCGGCGCCAAGCTTGAAGACGGTGGGCCAAAGATGGGCTTAAGAGCCGGATATGGCTTAAGGCCCGTAGTTACAATCATCATTATGGTAGAACTTGTAGTGTAAGGCAAGAATAGTTGAGAGTCCGAGCCGGACACTCTTATGAGCCGGCTGGGACTCTGAGGGCTGCTGGGCGTCAACCTCTCTATATAAAGGGACGACCCGGCAGCGGTTTAGGGACAAGAAAAGATCTCATCGAGAGCCGGGCATAGCTGTTAAGCTCCTTGGTCATCGAAACCCTAATCAATACCACCTCAACTGGACGTAGGCTTTTACCTTCACCGTAAGGGGCCGAACCAGTATAAACCCTCGCGTTCCTTATCCCGTTAGCCCCTTCAAGCTTCCTAGCGGCGATGGCTCCACGACTAAGTCCTAGCTTGAGGACATCTGCCGTGACAATTCCACGACAGTGGCCATGGTTCTTCCAACTCTTCCAACTCTGGCTATCAGAACAAGTCTCAGAATCAAGCTCCAAATTCCAATGCTCCTTATCACCGTCCACTCTCAGAGGTGACTTGCAACAAGTGTCAGCAGAAAGGTCACTATGCTAACAAGTGCTTCAACCAAAGGCGCCTTCCGCCTCCTCCTCCTGTTAGATCTTCCAGCAATGCAGTGGTCAAGCATAATCCAAAGTCTGCAAAGGTGAACATGATGAATGCAGCTCAAGCGGAGGAATCTACTGATGTGATAATGGGTAATCTTTAGGTTAATGATATTCCTACAAAAGTTCTTTTTGATACTGGTGCATCGCATTCTTTCATTTCTAGACCTTTTGTGGCTATGCATGATCTGGTTACTGAAGTATTGCCAAGTCCTCTGTCTATTGTTTCTCCGGCTCGACAACTGACTTCTCGAGCATTCGTTCGGGATTCCGCAATCAAGATGGGTGACTATGAATTTCTGTCTTCTCCAATTGTTCTTGGTGACTCGGATATTGATCTAATTCTCGGGATGGACTGGCTTTCTAAGCGCAAGGCTCAACTTGATTGTGCTGCCAGGGAAATTCAATTGACACACCCTTCTGAGGATGTGATTATTTATGCCGCTCGTGATGAAACCATTCGGTTGTTTTCTCTCAATGAGAAGGGCGAATTAAATGACATCTCTCAAATTCCAGTCGTTTGTGAGTATCAAGATGTCTTTTCAGAAGAGCTTCCGGGTATGCCTCCTCATCGGCCAGTTGAGTTCGTTATCGAACTTGAGCCTGGCACTGAACCCGTTTGCAAGCGTCCATACAAGCTTGGACCCAACGAGCTGAAGGAATTGAAGAAACAGCTCGATGAACAAGAGCGTCTGGGTTTGATCAGACCGAGTTCTTCTCCATGGGGTTGTGGTGTTCTTTTTGTCAAGAAGAAGGATGGCACGGACCGACTTTGTGTCGACTACCGTCCATTGAACAAGAAGACAATCAAGAACAAGTATCCACTTCCCAACATCAATGAGCTATTCGAGCAACTCAAAGGTGCTAAAGTATTCTCCAAGCTTGACCTTCGTATGGGTTATCATCAGATTCGCATTCGTGAAGAAGATATTCCCAAGACAGCATTCAGAACAAGCTTTGGTTCTTATGAATATACTGTCGTGTCTTTCGGCCTTGTCAATGCTCCTCCAGTATTCTCTCGGATGATGAATTTCATCTTCAACCCCTATACCAATGAATTCGTCCTGGTGTATCTCGATGATATCTTGGTCTTCTCCAAGAATAAGAAGGATCATGCCAAACATTTGCGATTGGTGCTCGACAAGCTCAGAGAGTATCAATTCTATGCGAAGTTCTCCAAATGTGAGTTTTGGCTCGATGAAGTTCTTTTCCTTGGTCACATCATCTCTGCCAAGGGCATCGCTGTTAACCCCGAGAAGGTGTCCGCAATTGTGAATTGGGAACCTCCTCAGAATGTCAAGCAGCTCCGCAGTTTTCTTGGTCTTGCAAGCTATTGCCGAAGATTCGTTGAGAATTTCTCTAAGATTGCAAAGCCTCTTTCCAACCTCCTCCAGAAGCATGTGAAGTATGTCTGGTCTCCTGAGTGTGACGTTGCTTTCAACACTCTCAAAGAGAAACTCGTCACAGCTCCTGTCTTGACTCCTCCTGATGAATCCAAGCCAGTTGAAGTTTTCTGTGATGCTTCTCTCCAAGGTCTCGGTGCTGTGTTAATGCAAGAGAAGAAAGTTGTGGCCTATACCTCTCGTCAGTTGAAGCCCAACGAGAAGAACTACCCCACTCACGATCTTGAGTTGGCGGCAGTTGTCCATGCATTAATAACGTGGAGACATCTCTTGTTGGGAAGACAAGTGGACATTTTCACCGATCACAAGAGTCTCAAGTACATCTTCACTCAGCCCAACCTCAACCTCAGGCAGACTCGATGGGTCGAAATGATTCAAGAGTACAATCCGAGTATTGAATATACTCCAGGCAAGGCAATGTCATTGCAGATGCTTTAAGCAGGAAGGCTTATTGCAACAGCTTAATTCTCAAGCCTTTCCAACCGGATCTTTGTGAAGCTTTCCGCAAGCTGAATCTCCAAGTTGTTCCTCAAGGCTTTCTTGCCAACCTCATAGTCTCTCCTACTTTGGAAGATCAAATTCGTGAGGCACAACTCCTTGATGCCATGGTGAAGAAGGTGAAACGTGGTATCGACAAGGGTCTTTCCAAATACAAGTGCTATCGCATTGATGACAGAGACACTTTATTCTTCGAGGACCGGATTGTGGTTCCTAAAGGTGATCTAAGGAAAGTCATTATGAACAAGGCGCACAATTCTCTTCTTTCCATTCATCCTGGAAGTACGAAGATGTACCATGACCTCAAGCAGTCGTATTGGTGGACTCGAATGAAGCGAGAAATTGCTCAATTCGTGAATGAATGTGATGTCTGTCGAAGAGTGAAAGCAGAACACCAACGACCAGCTGGTCTCCTCCAACCTCTTACTATCCCAGCATGGAAGTTTGATCATATCGAAATGGACTTCGTGACTGGATTTCCAAAGTCCAAGCGTGGAAATGATGCTATCTTCGTTGGCATTGACAAGCTTTCTAAAGTGGCTCATTTCCTTCCAATCAAAGAATCCATCACAGCAGCTCAGTTGGCAGAGCTATACACCTCCAGAATTGTCTCCTTGCACGGCATTCCACAATTGATTTCTTCAGATCGTGGAAGCATCTTCACCTCTAAGTTCTAGGACTCCTTCCAGAAGGCCATGGGCACCAACATTCGCTTCAGCACAGCTTTCCATCCTCAAACTAGTGGCCAAGTCGAGCGAGTCAATCAAATTCTTGAAGATATGCTCAGGGCTTGTGTCATTTCCTTTGGCATGAAATGGGAAGATTGTCTTCCATATGCCGAATTCTCCTACAACAACAGCTTCCAAGCGAGTTCGGGCAAGGCCCCATTCGAGATTCTCTATGGCAGAAAGTGTCGTACTCCTCTCAATTGGTCAGAGACTGGTGAACGCCAACTTCTTGGCAATGACTTAATCACAGAAGCTGAAGAAATGTGTAAAGTCATCCGTGATAATCTCAAAGCCGCGCAATCGCGCCAGAAGAGTTACTATGATAGTAAGCACCGTGATTTGGCTTTCGAGATCGGAGACCATGTCTACCTCCGCGTCTCTCCAATGAAAGGCACTCGTCGCTTCGGTATCAAAGGGAAGCTTGCCCCTAGATACGTGGGTCCTTTCAAGATCATTGGCAAAAGAGGCGACCTCGCTTATCAACTTGAGCTTCCTTCCAACTTCGCGAACGTGCACGATGTGTTCCACGTGTCACAACTCCGCAAGTGCTTCAAGACGCGTGAGCGCACTATCAACTTCGAAGAAATTGACCTCCAAGAAGATTTGTCTTATCATGAGCACCCCATTGCTATTCTTGAAGAAACTGAGTGCAAGACTCGCAACAAGTCAATCAAATTCCTGAAAGTGAAGTGGTCGCACCATTCCGACCGGGAAGCCACCTGGGAACGCGAGGACAATCTCCGTTCCGAATATCCGGAGTTCTTTCAGTCCTAGATCTCGGGACGAGATCCTCTCGTAGTGGTGGAGTGTTGTAACACCCCGGATGTAACTTGCTTGTAACTCCGACTCTTGCCATTTTCGGCTATGTGTTATGATTTTCTCTTCGTGGTCGGATTTTTGTCTTTCGTTTTGCATTTTGTTCATGTCATGCATTTCATATCATGTCATCATGTGCATTGCATTTGCATACGTGTTCGTCTCTTGCATCCGAGCATTTTCCCCATTGTCCGTTTTGCAATCCGGCACTCCCATCTCCTCCGACGCACCCCTCTTGTTTCCTTTCGTGAGCGGGTGTCTAACGTTCTCAGAATGGACCGAGGCTTGTCAAGTGGCCTTAGTATACCACCGGGAGACCACCGGTCAAGTTTCGTTCCATTTGGAGGTCGTTTGGTACTCCAACGGTTAACCGGGCATCCGCAAAGTCCATTTGTGTGTTGGAGCAAAACCCCCTCTCTAAACAGCCCAAAACCCACCAAACTCTCTTCCATGCTGTAGGTCGTTCGATCACGATCGTGTGGGCGAAAACCGCACCTCATTTGGACTCTCCTAGCTCCCTCTAGCTATATAAGTGCATCCCCTCCCGAAAACAATCGCAGACGAAACCCTAACCCGCTCCTCGCGCCGCGCCGGACGTGTCCGCCGCCGGTCGGACAACTCGCGCCGCCGCCCCGGACCAGTGGCGCGCTGCCACGTGGCAGCCGCGCCGCCGCCTGTACCCCGCACCGCCGCGGCCCGCCGGCCCGTCCGCGGCCCTCCCGGCCCGAGGCGCCTGCCCCCGAGCCCAACCGCACCGCTCCCGCGCGCCGGCCGCCACCGCGTGCGCCGCCGCCTTTCCTCGCCGTGCCCCGCCGCCGCACTCGCCGCCGTCCCCGCCGCCTCGCCCGCCGCCGGCGCCTCCCCTCCGGCCTCCTCCTCCGGCACCCGAGCGCCGCCTCCTCTCCTTCCTCTCCCGTCGCCGGCGAGCCCGACCTCGGCTGCGTCCCGATCGGATCTGGAGTTCCGTCGAAGGTTGACTTTTTCCCGTGGCCGAAATATTTCCAAGTTTGAGAATTTCACAGCATGTGCACATGTTCACAGCATCATAACTCTCTCCATATAGCTCCATTTCGCACGTGTAATATGTCAAATTGTTCGTCTCGTGATGCTCTACATTTTGTTCAATGGAACGATGTTCATTAGAGGCCATCTTGATGCCCAAATCTCTGTTGCAAGAGTGCTAGTTGCTGTTATCTGCTGGTTCTTATCAGAACTTGGAGATTTGTTATTTTTGTTGCATTTAATCTGTGCATCTTATGGGCATGATCTCTACATGTGTTTTGTTGTATGCCATGCCATCTTTCCAAGGGTGTATGCCATGTATTTTGGTGATCTCTGTGGTGACTATAACAAGCATGCAAACTAGGCTCCGTAATGTTTCTGATTTCAGGGACTTGGTGATTTCTCTAAGTCCTTGTCTGCTGTTATTTTGTTGCCATGTAAACTTGATGCTACAGAGAGATTTATGCATATTTTGGAGATGTTAAGTAAGGATGTTTTGTAGATATTGTTGTAATTGATCCATTCCTGCCCTTTTTGCAATTATGGAGTGCCATAGCATGACTCAATCTTGCTCTACTTTTGCTATAAAATATTTCTGGCAGATTCTTAACATGATATGCAATTTTGCCAAGCTTGTTGTAGTTGTTCCATACATCCTATGCTCTTGCTCTTGCCATGGATAGCTTCATAAACATGCCATCTTGCTGTAGGTATGCTTGTTTTGTCATGCATTGCTTTGTGGTGAGTGCATCAAGCTCACCAAGACGCCCTCATATTATTGTTTCTGCCATGCTCTGTTTTCTGCTAAGTCTGAAACCTGATAACGAAACTTGCTATGTTTACATGGTTGCCATCATATCTTCTGGTCCTTTTTGGCTTATAGTCAGTAAGGGACTTTTTCCATATGCATTTAGTAGACTATTGCAATGCCTTGTTTTTCCATGTTAAGTTCCTGTAGCATGTTGTTTTCGTGCCCTGAACATTGCTACCTGATGCTGTTTTCTGCCATGTCCCGTAATTTCACCAAGTCTTTGAACCTGTTATGTTTTGCACTTTTGCCATGCTTGTTTGAGCTTGTTATGTTGTGATCTAGCCGTAGCTCAGTGTTCATCTTTTGTCAAGCATCTCCTGTAGATTACTGTCATATGCTTTGTTGCTATGTTGGAGTGCTGTAGCATTGTTACTTGTTGCATTTTAACTGCTATCATGCTGTTAATCGCAGATTCGTGTCATTCTTGTTTTGCTTGCCATTTGCAAACCGTGCATCCGTTTCCGGTGATCTTTATATCGATTTCGACTGAAATCATCTCATCTTTCCAGTGGCATGCTTGGTTTGCCAAGTTACTGCCTTGTTCATCATTTTCCTTCCGGAGCACGCATATGCATCGCATATCATATCTTGCATATCATTCATGTTTGCATCATGTTGCTTGTGCATTTCCCGTGATTGATTGTGGTTCCTTGCTTGTGTTCTTGTCTTGGGTAGAGCCGGGAGACGAGTTCGTGAACGAGGAACCTGTTGAGTACGCTTACGAGGATCAAGCTTTCGACAACTCTGAGAACCTTGCAGGCAAGATGACCACCCCTCGAAATCACTTCTATCTTTGCTTTGCTAGTTGTTCGCTCTATTGCCATGCTGCGCTACCTATCACTTGCTATATCATGCCTCCCATATTGCCATGTCAGCCTCTAACCATCCTTTCCTAGCAAACCGTTGTTTGGCTAAGTTACCGCTTTTGCTCAACCCTTCTTATAGCGTTGCTAGTTGCAGGTGAAGTTGAAGTTGTTCCATGTTGGAACATGGATATGTTGGGATATCACAATATCTCTTATTTAATTAATGCATCTATATATATTTGGTAAAGGGTGGAAGGCTCGGCCTTATGCCTGGTGTTTTGTTCCACTCTTGCCGCCCTAGTTTCTGTCATACCGGTATTATGTTCCTTGAGTTTGCGTTCCTTACGCGGTTGGGTGATTTATGGAACCCCCTTGACAGTTCGCCTTGAATAAAACTCCTCCAGCAAGGCCCAACCTTGGTTTTACCATTTGCCACCTAAGCCTTTTTCCCCCGGGTTTCTAGAGCCTGAGGGTCATCTTTATTTTAAACCCCGGGCCAGTGTTCCTCTGATTGCTGGTCCAAACTAGAGCCCTTTGCAGCGCCACCTTGGGGAAACTCGAGGACTGGTTTTAGTTGTACGGACTGCTCATCCGGTGTGCCCTGAGAACGAGATATGTGCAGCTCCTATCGGGATTTGTCAGCACATTCTGGCGGCTTTGCTGTTCTTGTTTTACCATTGTCGAAATGTCTTGTAAACCGGGACTCCGAGACTGATCGGGTTTTTCCGGGAGAAGGTTTATCCTTCGTTGACCGTGAGAGCTTATGATGGGCTAAGTTGGGACACCCCTGCAGGGTATTATCTTTCAAAAGCCGTGCCCGCAGTTATGAGGCAGATGGGAATTTGTTAATGTCCGGTTGTAGAGAACTTGTCACTTGACCTCAGCTAAAATACATCAACTGTGTGTGTAGCCGTGATGGTCTCTTCTCGGCGGAGTTCGGGAAGTGAACACGGTCTGAGTTATGAATGACGTAAGTAGGAGTTCAGGATCACTTCTTGGTCATTGCTAGATGACGACCGTTCCGTTGCTTCTCTTCTCGCTCTCTTTTGCGTATGTTAGCCACCATATATGCTTATTGCCACTGCAGCTCCACCTCATTACACCATCCTTCCCTATAAGCTTAAATAGTTTTGATCTCGCGGGTGTGAGATTGCTGAGTCCCCATGACTCACAGATTCTACCAAACAGTTGCAGGTGCCGACGATGCCAGTGCAGATGATGGGATCGATCTCAAGTGGGAGTTCGATGAGGAACGTGGTTGTTACTATGTGTCTTTTCCTGATGATCAGTAGTGGAGCCCAGTTGGGACGATCGGGGATCTAGCATTTGGGGTTATCTTATTTTCATTTGGATCTTGACCGTAGCCGGTCTATGTGTGTATTTTGGATGATGTATGGATTATATTTATGTATTGTGTGAAGTGGCGATTGTAAGCCAACTCTTTATCCCATTCTTGTTCATTACATGGGATTGTGTGAAGATGACCCTTCTTGCGACAAAACCACTATGCGGTTATGCCTCTAAGTCGTGCCTCGACACGTGGGAGATATAGCCGCATCATGGGCGTTACAGCCTTGCTGGCCTCGTGCACCACCTTCACTTGCTCCATCATAAGGCCTTCTTGGCATGTAGCTTCCTTAGCAGCGCTTACTTGGTCCTCTGGGACATGATGGGTAACAAAGAGCGGAGTTGGTGGAGCAGACGAGGCAGCCAGGGGATCTGAAGCATGGAGTTGCACAGACGGAGCAAGGATTTGGGCAGTCAACGCCGAAGGACGATCAGTCGACACAGGATCGACAAAAGAAACAGTAGCCCGGATCGAATCTTCGGATTGCTGGATGACTGGTTCTGGCACTGGTGTCGACTGAGGCACCTTGCTAGCAGGCACCCTCCTGCTCAAAGTCCTGCCCTTCCTTCCTGTGTTCTTCTGAGGCACCTCTTCATCATCGTTTGGAAGCTCAATGACATTCGGCGGCGCTGCAAAACACTCGACCGTAAGAGATTCAGTCGACCGCCAAAACAATCGGCAAAGTAAGAACATGTCTGTGGAGTTGAACCTGCTCGACAAGTGGCTGCATCTGCAGTTTCCTCTTCATCTTGCCTTTTGTCAATATCCATGGACGTCCCAGAAGTGGCGGCACTGAAAGTTCAAAAATTCACCCGGTCAAGCAAGAGAATGAGTCGACAATAACATAGAAGTTCATGAGCAAAGAAAAAACAAAGAGGAGAAACACTTACGCAGAAGCGACAGGGACATCCACCTTGATCTTAGGCAGGGCCTTCCGGGGCTTCGGTGGCGCGACCTTGGGCTGCTTCGCCGCCTTCTCTGACGGCTCAGGAGTAGACGTCCGAGTGCGGTTCCAAGCCTGCATGCTTGGTGGGGCTGCCTTACCACGCCCGCCCACAGGGCCGTCCATCTGTTTGGAACACCGCTCAGAACGAGGTGGCGAGTCGACCTCCTCACTGCTGCTTGAGTCCTCACTATCTTCGTCACTTTCATCGTCAGATTTCCAGTCGGCACTCTCGCCTCCGCTCTCCATTCCCTCCTGGACTTGCTCCCCGTTTGGCATTGAGTACATCTCAGTATAAATCTACAAGACAGGAGTTAAACAAGCATCAATCATATTCAAGGACAATTGCAAATCAGAATAAAAAGACACTCGGTAACGAAGGCCAGACCTTGTCCGGCTCATTGTCGGCGTCGAATGGAAAAACCCTCTGGGACCCTCCGCAGCCACTGTGCCACCGTCTCCTCGGCGACCTCCTCCGGTTGACCCGAGCGGTGTCATGAGTGCCCGAGTACATCCACATCGATGATTGCGGGCTTGAAGAGGCTAGATGCGTCGACTAAGGAACACTTCCAACAAATCCATGCCAGTCACGCCCTCACAGACTAATTGAACGACTCGGTCGACTAATACATACACCTCACCTTTCTCTTCTGGGGTCATAGTCAATGAAGTAGGTTGGCGGACTCGCTCCATGGTGAAAGGGGGAAGACCGGTCGACTGACTAGGAGTCGGAACATCACGGCAGTAGAACCAGGTCGACTTCCACCCCCTAACCGACTCGGGAAGGGTCATAGGAGAAGAAGTGCTTCTACCCCTCGTCTGAATCCCTAAACCCCCGCACATTTGGATCACATGTGTCTTTGCATCAGTCGGATTTGCCTTCTTCATAGTTTGGGATCGACAGGTAGAGATGTGTTTGAATAAACCCCAATGCGGGTGCTAGCACAGAAAATTTTCACACAAAGAGACGTATGCAGCAAGATATGTGATGGTATTGGGAGAAAAGTGACAAATCTGGGCACCGAAAAAGTTCAAGAAACCCCGGAAAAAAGGATGCGGAGGCAGAGTGAAACTGCGGTCGACATGGGTTGCGGGGAGGACGCAGTCACCCTCTTGCGGTTGAAGGTCAGACTCGTTCCCCGACAACCCGAAGATCCGTGGGCAATCAAGCCTGTGCCGGACAGGTCCTCCAAGTCTTCTTTCTGGATCGTAGATCGAATCCACTCCCCCTGGATCCAACCGGACGGCAAACGGGACCTCGACGACGACCCCCGACTCGTCTTCTTGCCCTTCGCCGCCGCCGCCTTCTTTGAGCGCTCCAGAGCCGCCGTCTTGTCCTTCCCCATGGCGGCGGAGTGTGCACGGGCCGAGCGGAGACGACGAGAGCAGAGGAGAATGCGGTGATGAACAGAGGAGGAAGAGATCGATTGAGGCGCACTGTGCATCGCATCGACCCAAGCGCTATTTATGAGGCCACTTTAGAGTGGTTGACGTGTGGGCCCGAGTAATCTAATCATATCCCGCAGGAGTTGCTCACCCAATACGTGGCGAAAAAGGCGGCGCGAGGATCGAGGTGCCCCTGTCTATCCACTCCGATAACTACGGCGCGCTCCATCCCGCGCGCTTCTCCAAAACATCGAATCCCGTGAGATCCGGGAAGCACAGAGCAACCAATCGCGCCAGGATTTCACACCATAGAAACACTCGAAGACCATCAGCATAACTCACTCGACGACCTCTGAATTGATCAAAGCTTCAGCATGACTAACAGATTCCAGTGAAATGCCTCCAAGGCATGGAATAGAGTCGGGATCAACTTCAACTCTTTTTTCACTCGGACCTCAATCCATTCGGGGGCTAATGACGATGACATGTTGTCGGTGTACGAAAGTAGGGGCCTTCTGTACCCCTTTACTTGTGCACGGGCAGTTGTAGCCACACCTGCGGCCATGCTTGGCGGGGCAGAGGAAGCGAAGAACAAGACTACTAGGGCAGCACTCAAGCCAGAGGCATGAAGAGCAAAGGGGCAAGGTGGGCTTCCCCCGGAAAGAGCCTTGCCAGGGCGGCCTACGTGGCCTCGGCAAGGGCCTTGCTAGGGCAAATTACCCAACGCCAGCAAGACCGCCACCCTTGGGTCTGAGAGTTCCGATACCATCGACAACATCAGGAACCAAGGCTCGGGAGGCACCTGCATGGTGGCATGCAAATCTTTGTGAAGACCGAAGGCCTACAAGACTAGAGGAGAACTAGAAGATGAAGACCCCTAGCAAGATCCCTGCCGGGGACGCCCACCAGACCCAAGCAAGACCCTTGTCGGGGATATCTGCAGGGCCGTGGCCAGGCCCACACCTAGCAAGGTTTCGCTGCCTCGCACCCGTTCCGACGTGGTGGCCAGCCTGCCAACTAGGTGAGCGCCTGTGTGGCAGCATGCAGCTTCTAGGCCAACTATCCAAGCACCTACATGGTGGCATGCAGATCTTCATGAAGACCCTGCCACCACACCAGCTCAGCAGCCAGCCAACCAGCATGGCGCTGCATGCCTTGTCAGCTTTGACGCGCATCGGAGCGAGGCGAGGCAGCGATGGACGGGATGAGCTTCTTTTCCATCTCCGATAAAGCAAGAGGGCACGTCAGCAGCACATTAATTGCATTTTGTCGCACGATGTTAGGGATAGACTTGTACACTGTAGATGCTTTCCACCTCCTGTGTGCCACTATGGCGAACCCTTTGACGTATAAAAGGAGGCCCGAGGCGTACTGAGGAAGGATTCAGAATTTTTGAGCTAGGATGCACCGTAGCTAGTTGAAGAGCTCAAGAACACAAAATATACACCAAAGCAGGACTAGGGTATTACGCATTGTTTGCGGCCCGAACCTGGGTAAAAATTCCCCTGCGATGATCTTCTAAACCCGCTCTTTGCATAGGCCCGCGCCCCACCAACTGTAGAAGGGATTCCCTGTGATCCCATAGGTGTCGTTTTCCTTGACATCTTCGGCGCGCCAGGTAGGGGGCGCAAGCTGTGAAAAATCTGGTTTAGAAGTTAGCGCATCGACTTCATCATCGCGATGGCTCCTAAGAAGAAGGGGATCACAGCAATTGGGTTGTCCGGAGCAGGCCCGTCCGCACCAGTGCAGGCAGGCGACGGGGTGGCCCACGAGCATCCACGACACTCTGGCAATCGGAGCCAGGCGAGCGGCGTCGTTCGGGTCCAAGACGACGAGCCACACGCCGTTGGGTCCGGGGGCGGGACCGTGCTGCCCACGGGCGGCGCCGAAACCTCTATGAGGCCCTAGCCGGCGCCCACGCCGCGGCCTTCCCAGGCCGCACGCGATGAGCAACGCCGCGACGTCGGTGCCCCTGGGCGCCGCCGCAGGAAGAGCCCTTTGCGTCACTCTCAGGATGCACCGGGCCGGCGTGCACACTGGACGCTGGCGGAAGCGGCATGCGACCGCGAGACCGTGATAGAGCTCCTTCTAACATGGTTAGAAGCCGGAGCACGTCGCAGAACACACAGCTTTCGCCGCCACCCATGCCAGCAGAAGCGTTGGCGCGCATGCAACTGCTCCTCGACTTTCCTCCCACCGCGGAGAAGCTCGTCGAGTGGAGAGCCACCATCCGAAGCCTCATCAGCTTCGCCAACAAAGATGAACCGCAACTAGCGGGACCCTCATGCCGGTGCTCGGTAGAGCTGGTGCACACCGGAGGAGGGAGGACTTGGGGTGCTGCGACCACAATGCATTCCCCTCGCCCACGCCAACAACAGCAGCCGCGGCTCATCGGGCCGACGCTTGTGACAACGTTTCCACAGCGTCGTCCGCCCCGCGGGCCCGCTGTGACCAACGTCAAGTTCTTCGAGAGCGAGCTCAGGAGGACACTCGGACCACCATCGAGCAGCAGCGGGAAGCGCGCCATCAGTCAGATAGGCGTGCGGGGCCACCATGGACCGCCCAACACCGGGGGGTTCCGGCGACATACCTTACGAGGTGGGTTGTCCGGCCTTTACCCGTGAGCTGCGGCAGTTCCAGTGGCCCTCCCACCGCACGTTCAAGCCTGATGTTGGGGAAAATTACAACGGCAAGACTCACCTGTCGGAGTTCCTCAGCATCGACACCATCGCGATGCAAGCCGCCGGGGCTCGCGACAACAAGGTGCTCGCCAACTACTTTCCGTTGGCACTTAAGCCCAACGTCATGTCATGGTTAATGCACCTGCCAGTGGATTCCAACTCTTCTTGGTCGGATATGTGCCACGAGTTTGTTGGCACCTTTACCGGAGGCCACCAAGCTCCTGGCGAGGCAAGCGATTTGCATGTCATCCCCCAGAAGGACGGTGAGTCCCTGCGCAAGTACATACAAAGGTTCAGCCGTGTGCAGTACAGCATCCCAGGTGTTCACCCCGCCACAGTCATCAGTGCATTCCATCAGAATGTGCGCAGTCGCAAGATGCGTGAAGAGCTGGCGATGAACAAGGTCAAGGATGTAGCCGAGCTTTATGTTCTGGCTGACAGATGTGCTCGGGCTGAAGAAGGAAGGAAGTACCCCGGCGAAAATGTCGGCGCGGAAACCGACTCCATAGACGAAGACGCGGCCGCCCCAGCAAAGAAGGGCCAACGCTGCAATAGGAAGTGTAAGGGCAAGACTGTGCTTGTCGTTGAGGGATCCGGCGACCCCGGCGCCGCCAAGAAGGCCAAGGCTGACGAACCTGGCAAGGAAGTTGCTGGGTGCGCCGCTTGTCGGGCCTTGGCACCTGCCGACAAGCCAGGAGGCTCCGACAAGCAGTATTGCAAGATCCATCTTACCAAGGGCCACAACCTCTAGAACTGCCGACAGGTTGAGCTACTTGCGGAGAAACAGAAATCCGAATATGAGAGGCGGGACAAGGAGAAGGGCCAGGATGGTGCTGAGGGGTCCGGCAAGAAGCGTGGCGGCCAAGGAGGTCGCCGCGGCAAGGATAATCAACAAGAGAGGCCCGCTCGGGGCCGTAACAAGGAGGAGGATGATGATCATGGTGGGGACGACGAGGCTGGCAAGCACGAGTTCCAGAAAGCTACGGAGGCCATGTGCATCGATGGTGGCGCCTCGTTGCATACCTCTCACCGCCGGCTAAAGAAGTGGATGCGTGAGGTCACTGCGGCAGAGCCATCGTTCGATGTCCAGAAGCAACTGAAGTGGTCCAGCACACCTATCATTTTTGACACCGAGGATCACCCTGATCGCACAACTGCGATCGGGTGTTTGCTGTTGTTGGTTTCACCAAAATACGCAACCTCAAGGTGACAAAAGTGCTAGTTGATGGCGGGGCCGGTCTGAACTTAATCTCGCCCACTGTGATCGAGAGGCTGCAAATCCCTGATGGAGATCTCGAGGAGACCGGCACGTTTCAAGGAGTCAACCCAGGAAGGAGTCAGCCGAAAGGTAAAATCACGTTGCCAGTTACATTCGGGGGCGAGCTGAACTACAGGACGGAGAAGATCGTTTTTTATGTCGCCAAGATCCCCCTGCCCTACAATGGGACCCTTGGCCGCCCAGCGCTGGCCAAGTTCATGGCAGCATCACATTACGCCTACAACACGTCGAAGATGCCTGGGCCACTGAGCATCATCACCATCCCCTCTGACAAGAAGGACGCGCTCATCTGCGCCGACCAGCTCTACCGGGAGGCTGTTGCAGCAACGGCCGCAAAGGCGCTTGCTCCAGCCGCTGAAGCCATGGGAGGGAAGAAGACCCGCAAGACCTCTGCCTCTGCCGGCAAGGCCCCTTCCGGTGGGACCTCTTCCGGCAAGACCTCCTGCACCCACTGCGGCAAGCACGCCTCCTCGGAATGCTGCGCTCCCATCGAGGACGTGCCAGAGAGCTCCACCGGCAAGAGCAAGAAATCCAAGGCAGCACCACTAGAGAGCAAGAAGGTGCCCGTCAAGGAGGACGGCACGGGCAGGTCTTTTACCATAAGCTCCACCCTTGACAGCAAATAGGAAAGCACGCTCGTCGCCTTCCTGCGAGCGAATGTCAACATGTTTGCGTGGCAAGCATCTGACATCCCCGGTGTTTCCAGGAAGGTGATTGAGCACCATCTTGCTATTTGTCCTCATGCGCGGCCCGTCAAGCAGAAAGTCAGGAAGCAAGCTTTGGAGCGGCAAGAGTTCATCATCGAAGAGATCAGGAAGTTGGAGGCGGCAGTTTTGGTCAGAGGAGTGCTCCACCCCACGTGGTTGGCCAATCCAATGGTAGTGCGTAAGGCAAATGGGAAGTGGAGGCTATGTATTGATTACACAGATATCAATAAGGCCTGTCCAAAGGATCCTTTCCCTTTGCCATGCATCAACCAGATTTTGGACTCCACTGCCGGGTGTGACATGTTGTCATTCCTCGACGCCTATTCAGGATACCATCAGATCTTCATGATGAAGGAAGACGAAGAAAAGACCACGTTCATCACCCCGTGTGGTACGTACTGTATTGTACGAATGCCTTTCGGGTTGAAAAGCGCTGGTTCGGCGCGCTCCAAATTGGTTTTGAGCCCCAACTGCATAGAAATATGGAAGCTTACATGGACGATATAGTGGTCAAAACCAAGGACAAAGCTACGCTCGTGCAGGATTGGGAAGAAACATTTGCAAATCTGCGCAAGATCAACCTCAAGCTCAACCCAGAGAAGTGTGTTCGGTGTCCCATCCGGCAAACTTCTTGCGTTCTTTGTGTCTCAACACGGGATCGAAGCAAAACCTGAAAAGATCAAAGCGATTGAGCAGATTGAGGCACCAAGACGGGTCAAAGACGTCCGTAGGCTCGCCGGCTGCGTTGCTACTCTAAGTAGGTTCATCTTCAAATCTGCTGAGCGCGCCCTCCCCTTTTTCAAAGTTGGCGGGTCCAATGAAATGGACTCTGGAGGCAGAGGTAGCGCTACAGGAGTTGAAGAAGTACCTCTCCTCCACGCCAATACTAGTCGCACCTAAACCACAAGAGCCATTGCTGCTACATCTAGCGGCGACGAATCAAGTGGTCAGTGCTACGCTAGTACCACAGAGGGAACTTGAGGAAGAAGCAGCAATAGCAGCGGAGCCATCGGATGGTGGGCCGGGGCTCTCCCCGGCAGGACCTGACACCAGCAAGGCGGAACCCCCGGCAAGGCCCGGTCCCGGCAAGACAGAGTCTGCGCAGATGGGCGAAGTTGAACAGAAGAAGGTGGTGCAGCACCCGATTTATTTTGTCAGTTCCCTCTTGCAAGGGGCTAGATCAAGATATTCCGGGATGCAGAAGCTACTTTTCCGCCTCCTTATGGCCTCAAGAAAGCTATGTCACTGTTTCCAAGCACACGAGATCACCGTTGTCACCCGCCTCCCTTTGCAGCGAATCTTGCACAACCCGGATGCGACTGGGAGGATTGTGGAATGGGCATTGGAACTGTCGAGCTTTGGCCTCAAGTTTGAAAGTACTTCAACGATTAATAGCCGAGCCTTGGCGGAGTTCATAGCAGAATGGACCTCAACGCCCGACGAGGAGATTCAAGAGACCACCTTTCCCGGCAAGGAGACGAGCCGTGATTGGATCATGTACTTCGATGGGGCTTTCTCGCTGCAAGGTGGTGGTGTCGGCGTGCTACTCGTCGCACCCACCGGAGAGCGCCTCAAGTACGTGGTCCAGATGCACTTTCCCCGAGAAAAATCAACAAACAACATGGTAGAGCATGAGGGATTGCTTGCCGGTCTCAGGATTGCGGCAGACCTCGGAATCAGGAAGCTCATCATTAGAGGTGATTCGCAGCTCGTCGTTAAGAAAGTTAACAAGGATTACCAGAGCCCGTTGATGGAGGCTTATGTGGATGAGGTGAGGAAGTTGGAGGAGCGTCTTGACGTTCTACAAGCGGAGCATGTTCCCCGAGCAAAAAACAGCATTACCGACGACTTGTCAAAACGCGCTGCCCTCAAGTTGCCTATGGAACCAGGTACTTTTGTGCTTCAACTAACTCAGCCATCCGTTGAGCCATCAGCAGGACAGAACAAGTGAAGGAAGGCGGGCCCCGGCAAGTACTTTCCCGCTAAGCTCCGAGGAGCCACCGGCAAGGACGTCATCGGGCGTCCCAAGCTTGCCGGGGAGCAGCAACCTCCGGTAGGGCCTCAAGCCCTGACCGTAGAGGCGGCTGCCCTTACGGCCGAAGATGAGCCTCTAGTCCTTGTCGCCGAGCCCCAGGCTCCGGCATGGGCACACCACACCACCCGTTTCCTCGAAATAGGGGAGCTTCCTAAGGAACAGGAAGAGGCAGAGAAAGTAGCCCGTCGGTCCAGCACGTACCAGTTCGTGGACAATGCCCTATACAGAAGGAGACTGAATGGCGTGAAATTGAAATGCATTCCTCGGGAGGACGGAATGGAGCTGTTGGCAGAGATACATGGAGGCATGTGTGGCTCCCACATAGGGTCAAGAGCCCTTGCCAGCAAAGCGTTCCGGCAAGGTTTCTTCTGGCCCACCGCTCTCCAGGATGCAACTGCACTAGTAACCAAGTGTGAAGCATGTCAGTTCCATTCAAAGAAGCTTCGTCAACCAGCCCAAGCTCTTCGGACAATCCCTCTTTCCTGGCCATTTTCGGTCTGGGGGCTCGACATACTGGGCCCCTTTCTCCGTGTTGTCGGGGGCTTTGAGTACTTGTACGTTGCAATCGACAAGTTCACAAAGTGGCCGGAAGTAGAACCAGTGAGAAAGGTGACAACACAATCAGCCGTCAAGTTCTTCAAGGGGCTAGTCTGCCGTTTTGGGGTGCTGAACAGAGTCATCACCGACAAAGGCACACAGTTCACGAGCCGCACCTTCATGCAGTATATCCAAGACCTCGGTAGCAAGGTTTGTTTCGCTTCTGTTGCTCATCCCAGAAGCAATGGCCAGGCCGAGAGGGCAAACGCAGAGGTGCTGCGAGGCCTCAAGACCAGGACTTTTGACAGGCTACACAAGTGCGGAAGACGCTGGGTTGATGAGTTGCCAATGGTTCTTGGGTCGATCAGAACGACGCCAAATCGAGCCACTAGCCAGTCACCCTTTGCCCTGGTATACGGGGCAGAAGTAGTTCTCCCCACGGAACTCATATAGGGGTCACCTCGAGTGCTCGCTTATGATGAGCTTGAGCAAGAGCTGTTGTGCCAAGATGATGCGACGCTCCTTGAGGAAGATCGTCTTCGGGCTGCTGTGCGAGCTGCTCGCTACCAGCAAGCCTTGCGCCGCTACCATAGCAGTAAGTTTCATGCCCGAAGCCTTGAGGAAGGCGACCTTGTTCTTCGGCGAGTTCAATCCGCCAAGAATTCCAACAAGTTGACGCCAAAGTGGGAGGGCCCTTATCGGGTAATAGGAGTCACCAGGCCCGGCGCAGCCTGCCTGGAGACCGAAGATGGTATTCCAGTGAGCAACTCCTGGAACATCGAACATATTCGCAAGTTTAACCCATAAGGCGCGGTTGTCGGGCCTCCCGGCAGACCACTTTTTGTGCAAGCCTTGCCGGCAAGACATGTAACCCTTTGTACAAAGCCAAGCACAGACCCTGAGCATCAGACAAATAAATGAAGCGATGGCGCCCTAGAATTAGCATGCATGCTAGGTTGAGTCTCCCTCTCTGGTAGGGTTGATAGTGCTTGGCGGCAACTAACCCCTAGCATAGAGGTCGAGTGCGTGTTTTTCTGTCTCTTCCAGTCCTTTTTGGGTTCGCAGGCTGCACAGGCGCTTCTGCAGAACCGTTTGGATGAAAGAAGGCGGATCGACACCCCCGACCTCGGCAAGCCAAGGTTGCCGGGGGCTGCAAATTCAGATAAGCTTTCTCTCCCCCGCTATGTGTTTCCGTATGAAACTTGAACGTATGAAACTTCGATCGTTCCTATGCCACCGTGCTCCCTCCTTCCTATGCCCGGAATCCCTTTCAGGCCGGAATTTGGTTATAGTTGCGGTGGAAGGGAAACAAGCGAAGGGCCCGATCCTACTTTACCCCTGCTATCGCCAAGGGCGTGGGTATAGTCGTGGTATAAGGCAGGAGGACGGCAAGCTTTGTTGTCGGGCGATGTTGTTTATTTAAAATAACAAGGACTCGCTCCTTAGTGTGGGCCTCGATCACGCATAAAAGAACCCGGCAAATGCCCTTTTTCATTAATACGTTGATTAAACAAGTACATACGAAACATAAACATGAGCAAGGGGTTACAAAGTATAAATTCGACAAATGCCCACAGGCTTAAGATCTAAAAAAAGATAAGATGCCAGTAATCCCTTTCTTGTCCATCTCCTCAGGAAGCAGATTGGGATAGCAGGAGGGCAAAAGGAGTGCCTAGGCGAGGTACAAGCAGCAGAACACACCAAGAGAGCATCACGGCGGCCGCCCAAGAGAGGGCTGGTGATGACGGTGCCACGGAAGAAGCCGAAAGATGAGGCAGCGGGCCGGCAATACGAGACGAAGGCGTCGGTGCCATCGTACTCCGACTTGATGGCCCGCCACCCGCCTTCTTCGTCTTCTCCGGCCTTCTAGTGCTAGCCACCAGAAGCAACGGCCCCTAGAAGTTCAAGCAGCTGGCTCGAGGAGCCGCCGCCAGGAACTGCCCGCCCCCGGCAGATCATCCTTCCAGGGAGAAGGCCAGGTGTAGATGGTGCTGCTGCCAGCGTCGCCTAGGGACGAGGCGTCTGACGTCTAGTCGGACCCGTCCACGTCGTCCTCCCCGCTGGTCCCCTCCCCGTCGCCATCGCTCGAGGAGGAGCTCTCGTCGTTGGTCAAGCTCTCCGCGCCGCACCCTAACCTGTGTCTCGAGCGCCCGAAGAACTTGACAGAGAGTAGGTCGCTCTCCACTAATTTGAAGAGGAGGACGTGCCACTTCATCAAGTAGTGGGCGCGTGTGAAGGTTTTCCAACCCCGGCAAAGGAGCATATCATGAGGGACGGGGAACCCTGTGTTCACCCACATGTCCCCATTGCAACACCCCTTCATGTGAAGCCTCAGCCTCGGCGGCTGGTCGATCTCCAGCAACCTCGCGAAACCCTCGGGAAGGCAAAGGAGGCTACGGGGCAGCTCACGCAACTGCAGGATGAACTCCAGCGCCATGTCCCCGACATGGCCGCACGACGAAGCAGGAGCAGATGGTGGCGGAGATGGTGACGACGCGGTTGTCCCCCTTCCGCGCCCGCCTCTACCTCGACCGCCTCACCGACCGCGGCCCCATCCGGCGCCTCTGCCTCGAGCGCGGCCTTCGCCTTGGGCGTATGGCTCTTCCTTAATCGCCGCGGCTCTCTGGCGGGAGGAGGACCTAGTCGCCTCCGTAGAAGGACGGTCGCGGCCACGCCCTCTCGGCATGGCAGTGGATGGAGAATGGGGACAAAGGGAAGGCGCGAGAGGACTCCTCTCCTCCTCCTCCTGAGTTCCCTCTTTATAGCCAGGCAGGGAAGGCTGAAGACCAGCTCTACGCCTCTGAAGAGCCCTTTCAAGTTCAGCTCATTAAGTTGGCAACGAGCGAGGTTATCGACCGCCCTCCCCGCGCCAATCAAAGGCGCATGGGTATCGGCCATGGCGCACTTGCCCATATCCCGCGTGTTCGTCACCTACCCCGCGCCATGCATGTGGCGTACGTGGCGAAAAAGACGGGCGTGGTGGGAAATGTGGAACGGCGGTTCCAAGGTTGAGAGAGGCGAGGAGAATAAATGAGCAGCGGCCCTACAGTTTCCCCTTTTTCTTATGGGAAGAAGCGGGCCGCCTCTTTACTACTCACCGCGGGATGACGCAACCATGTTGCGGTCCTTCCACGCACGACCCCCACGTCACGCACTCAATGCGGGTCATGGCGAGGCGCAACTGGCGAGCGAGTTACCACAGTAAAACTCTGCCACGCATGCCCGCGCACCGTTCTGGGCCTGGCCCAACAACGCTCTGCGCTTATGTGTGGCCCAGGCCCGGGGGCCCCTGTTGGTGTACAAAAGTCGGGGCCTTCTGTACCCCTTTACTTGTGCACGGGAAGTTGTAGCCACACCTACGGCCACGCTTGGCGGGACAGAGGAAGCGAAGAACAAGACTACCAGGGCAGCACTCAAGCCAAAGGCATGAAGAACAAAGGGGCAAGGTGGGCTTCCCCCGGCAAGAGCCTTGCCGGGGCGGCCTACGTGGCCGCGGCAAGGGCCTTGCCGGGGTAAATTACCCAACGCCAGCAAGACCGCCACCCTTGGGCCTGAGAGTTCTGACACCAACGACAACATCAGGAACCAAGGCTAGGGAGGCACCTGCATGGTGGCATGCAGATCTTTGCGAAGACTGAAGGCCTGCAAGACTAGAGGAGAACTAGAAGACGAAGACCCCCGGCAAGAGCCTTGCCGGGGACGCCCACAAGACCCCGGCAAGACCCTTGTCGGGGACATCTGCAGGGCCACGGCCAGGCCCACACCTACCAAGGTTTCGCTGCCTCCCACCCGTTCTGACGTGGCGACCAGCCCGCCAACTAGGCGAGCGCCTGCGTGGCAGCATGTAGCTTCTAGGCCAACTAGCCAAGCACCTGCGTGGTGGCATGCAGATCTTCATGAAGACCCTGCCACCGCACCAGCTCAGTAGCTAGCCAGCCAGCGTGGCGCTGCATGCCTCGTGAGCTTGTACGCGCGTCGGAGCGAGGCGAGGCGGCGACAAACGGGACGAGCTTCTTTGTCGTCCCTGATAAAGCAAGAGGGCACGTCGGTAGTGCATTAAATGCGTTTTGTCCCACGATGTCAGGGATAGACTTGTACACTGTAGATGCTTTCCACCTCCTATGTGCCACTATGGCGACCCCTTTGACGTATAAAAGGAGGCCCGAGGTGTACTGAAGAAGGATTTGGACTTTTTGAGCTAGGATGCACCGTAGCTAGTTTAAGAGCTCAAGAACACCAAATATACACCAAAGCAGGACTAGGGTATTACGCATCATTTGCGGCCCGAACCTGGGTAAAAATTCCCCCACGTTGATCTTCTAAACCCGCTCTTTGCACAGCCCCGCGCCCCGCCAACCATAGAAGGGATTCCCTGTGATCCCATAGGTGTCATTTTCCCTGACACATGTACCTAGGGTAGGGTCATAGGCCTGACCTAGACGCCCTACCCAAGGACACTGCCCTAGAGTCATAGACATTCAAAGTACAACAGAATATACCGACTGGAATCACGACAGAGTGCAATCCACTCGACCAGTTATCTCACTCGGATACCCCAATTCCATTCGACCAAGGTAGAGTCACTCGACCACAAGAAGAATCACTTGGAGAGCAGAAGGTATAAAGCCACTCAGGATGGCAACGATCAGGCATTCACTCTGTAGTCTTGAAGATCATTTATAGCTCTTTACAGCTAGCGTTACCAGTAACGCCATGTCTTAATGTATATTGAACCCTGCGTAACGTGGGATGGCTGGGGTCCTGGCACACTCTATATAAGCCACCCCCTCCTCTGGCACAAGGGTTTGCACCCCCTGTAACTCTCACGCATAATCCATTCGACCAAGCCTCCGGGCACCGAGATGTAGGGCTTTTACTTCCTCCGAGAAGGGCCTGAACTCATAAATCTTACATGCACAACCTCACCATAGCTAGGATCTTGCCTCCTCCTACGTAGCCCCTACCCTTACTGTCAGACTCACTCCCACGACAAGTTGTACTAGCTATTTAGGAATAGAAGATGTATACATGGAAGTTGTAGGGAAAGAGATGACATGTATCTCAAGTCCTATGAGGAGGGATTAGAAAAGAGATGGCATTTGGTTCACATCATAGGAACTTTTCTATTGAATATACGCTCATGTTTATTTTCCTTTGAAATTGTGGGAGTGTAGGAATCCATTCATATGAACCGAGTGGCTCTAAAGCTATAAAAATGATATCATGTTTATTTTCCTTTGAAATGTAGAGTATATGAATCTATTCCTATGAACCAATTGGCTCTAAAGGAAAAAATCCTATAAAAATCATATCATATAGAGTTCCTTTGATATTCCTTCAAAAAAAGAATGGTTGAAATTGCTGCAAGTGATACAACGGTCTTTATTTGTACACTCCTCCCCCATCTTCATAGTTACCTCTCGAAGATGAATGAAATGATATATACTGGGTATTCTATATGTGCATTTTGGTACACAGAAACTCGGTAAAAGTTTGTGAGGTTTGAATTTTCAATAAAGCTACATGCACTGCATTTTGGAACGGAGGGAGGAGCATACGGCAGTTGCTAACACTCACGTGGAAGATTTGTGTCTCGGAGGAGTGGCTGTTCCATTAAATGACTTGGCAAAACTGACACTGTCAGATGCCGATCTAACAGTTATTATGGCATTCGTCAAGAAACGGCTTGTGGCAAACGTTTGTCAGATATGATTTACGGACACATGCATTGCATTGATACGTGCCCCATCTCTCTCGCACACGCACGCACCCTCACGAGTCACGACTCTCTCGGGTCCTCTCGCACCCACCGTCTATCTGTAGGTAGACGTCACACACATATGTGCTCTTCACACCCTACCCTCGGAACTTCTATAAAATAAAAGACGTCGCACACCTTTTATTTTAACTCACACGTCACACACTTATATTATTACTCTTGTTGTGAACGTTCTTTGGGCATAGTATATTGTACTCTCACGAAGAGAAGCGGTGCACGCACGCACTAGTTCTCTCACACCCACTCGCAGGTACACATAGGAGCGCATTTTTTTGAAGCTAGGAGCGCATTTGTTTACAAAGAGGCATCCCAGTTGACATTTTAACTAGTCTAACTCCATTTTCAACTTGATGAGGGTCGGGGACCGCACGTGAATGATACAGTATAGTGCATCCTGGACACGGTGGCACGTTATTGATCGAGTTTTATTTTTACTAGAACTTTAAATGAAAATAGTGATTCGTGCGTATTCAATTTAATAACGGCCGGCACAACAAAATCACTCCACTATATATATATATATATATATATATATATATATATATAAGCAGGAGCCACGGCACTTGCTTTACTAGGGTTCCTCTCTTTCACTCCCTCATCCTCTCCAGATCTAAGCAAGACATAGGTGGCCACACTCTCTCTCTGCTCATGGCTCATCACAAATCCGGCCGGACCACCTCGACCGGGGTAGGGGTGTAGGTGCATCGTTCACGCGGTCGTCGGCAGCGAGGGAGGAGACCAACGGCTGCCCGCGCGTCCCGATCAGCGGCCGTGCTGTTCTCTCCGAGACAGCGCCGGCTCAGGAGGGCCTCCGACCCCTTCTTCCTCCCTGCGGTATTGTGGCCAAGATGCGGCCTCCCGACGCCGTGTTTGCCACATGCCAACGACCCTCATGTATATATTCCTTCGAAACCTGCCTTGCTCTACTGCCCCAGCTCCCCACGTGGCTGCGTGTGGATCTTTTTCTACTTCCGTTGTCTGTTCCAAAGCCACCTAGACTTTTACTATTATTAGAGGTAGAGCTAGTTCATACAGTCGAATCTAAGAGTTGGTTCAAACAGGGAAGAAAGTGGGAAAGCTGTAGCATGAATCTAGGACTTGGTTCTAAGAGGAAACGGGGGAAAGTAGTAGATACTGGCTACCCAACCGGTCTCTTGGTTGAAAAGGCAAAGAAAGCATGGTGGATGGCGAAGGGTGGGGGGAAGTGGACCTGTCTCTTGGTCAAAAAAGGAAAGAAAGTGAGGGGTGTTGGGGGACAACGCAAATAAGAACGAGCAGGTCTCGATTTCCTGTGCTCACATAGGAAAATGTCGCCGAGGAGATAAAAAATGGGACAAATGCAAACATGCTGCCTGAGTGTTTGCCGCTCTCGGCAACCACACCTGCCTCACCACTTTATGCCCCTGCTCTCCCTACGCCCATATTGCTACCGTTAATGTAAAATCACATGAAGCATTAAGCAATGCCACCTAATGTCACTATTAAGTAATGGTCTAGTGCCGTCGATAAATTGAACCAATGCCATCACCATTTTATGAAGTGCTTCTGTCTTTCTTTATTTCCCATGAATTGTGTTTTTGCAGTTACAGTTAAATCTCACACCGCTAACATTGCTTCATCCCAGTGGAACTGCACAAATTTGATAGCACATTTACTGACCATGTGCTACTCTCATGATAGTAATACTAATGCTATTGTTCTGCATGTTAATCTAGTGGCAGTGTTGATGTGATGTGATGATACTTACTTAAGGGCACTTTCATATTGCCAATGTAGTGCCAATTATAACATAATAGATGCTGATGTTAATTATATGCCACTGTAAATAATTGTCACTGTTTAAATAACTGTATTTCATATTTGTGCAAATAGGGATGTCTGTCTCCATATCGTTTCTATCTGAGCAATCAAAAGTACACACCTCAGTTTTAGTAGAACTACACAAAATGAAATGGCTATTCCTAGCTGTCGTCCTCTAACCACCACTGCTAGGGAAAACCTTATACACAGAATCTTACTAGCAGCGTGGTTTAAAAACAAACGCTACTGCTAATTAGCAGTAGCGCTGTTCGAAAGTGCACGCTACTAACACCCAGTTAGTAGTAGTGAGCTAAGGTAAACGAGCGCTACCACTACAATTGCCAGGGAGTTGCCTCCAAACTATGTATTGTAGTAGCGCCCTTCCCATACACGCGCTACTGCTAACTTGCCTAGTAGTAGCGCGTTATGCCAGAACCCGCTACTACTAAAGTCCCGTCCCCTCTCGTGCCTAAGTTTAGTCCCATACTGCTAAGCGAACAGGGTGTTTACCACCTTAAATACGTTACACCTCAAACCATCACAAGAACTTGGTCTTCATTGAACTCTATGTGTAGGATCTGTGGCTGCAATAGGAATCTTCACCGGTTCTTAAAAACCGGGGAAGATTCCTATTGACAATTTAAATTCTACACAAAAGATCATTGATGACTAATGTATTTTTGAATTTTTTTTACATGCCTAGTCTTAGCAGTAACGCGTTTTTCAGAAGGCACTACTAGTACAGGCATAGCAGTAGCGCTTCTACTGCTAAACATGCTACTGCTATGGAGATTAGCAGTAGCCCTTTATCCTGTCCAGCGCTACTGCTAAGTTCAGTTTTACTTCCCCCCACCACCCGCCCCCACTCTCCCTCTCCACTCTCTCACTCCCCCACACCCCCCGTCGTCCACCGCCGCCGCAGTTCCCCGACCACCGTCGTCGCCCGCCGCCGCCGACGCTCCTGCTCCTCCTCCACTCAGGTAATCCCTCCTCCCTACCTGCCCCTCCCTCCACCTTCGGCCGCCCCCTCCTCCCTCCTCCCGGATCCTCCGGTCGCCCCCTCCTCGCTCCTCCCTCCTCCTCCGGCCACCCCCTCCTCCTCCGGCCGGCCCCTCCTCCCCCTCCTTCCTCCTCCTACTGCACCTCCTCCCTCCTCATCCTCCCCCTCCACTCCTCCTCCGGCCGCCCCCTCCTCCCTCCTCGTCCTCCTCCCTCCTCCCAACCCCCTCCTCCCTCCATCTCTCCTAAACCCTAAACTTTTTCTGTATTGTTCTTGTATAATGTAGTTTTTTACTGTTTTTCAGTAAGAAAATTAATTATTTTTATTTATAGTAAGTGCTTAGTTGAACTAGTTGAATTAATAGAACTATTTTATTTTTAGTAAGAAAATTTAGGTATATGATATTTGATGATCTAATTAAACTTTTAATATAGAAGTAGTTTATTTTTAGTAAGAAAATTAATAGAACTACTTTATTTTTAGTAAGTGCTTAGTTGAACTAGTTGAATTAATAGAACTAGTTGAATTTATGTCATTATCACTTTGTCATCAAAGAATGCTATATGAGAATTGATGATCTAATTAAAATTTTACTCGATGGAATATGCAAGATTTGTACGGTCGTGTCTCATTGGAGTGATCGTCATCCGAGCTACCTCTACTTCCTCTACACCCGAGTCGGTGAGCTAAAAGTCCACCTCCTCTTTATCCACTTCTCGGTGTGTTGAATAGAGTAGAACTACGGTATTTAGTCGGTGAGCTCATGTGCAAAATGCTTATGATAATTGATCTGGATGGAATTGCAAGTTTAAGCATCCATCATTGTATGTGTATGAACATCTTTGTATCGCTGGGAAAATCCGAGTGGCCTATGTTTTGCCGGAGTGTTGATTCATTTCCGTTTTGGAAAATTTTAGGCGCTCGTATGTCCTATTTTAGCAAAGGTCATGCCGGATTTGTGTGTTGAGTTTCCTGCTAGTTGCCTTCGATCGATTTTCAATTAATGTTTCAACTATGAACATAGGAAATGTCTGACGACGAAAAGGATTTCGGTATTTGCGAATACTACGAAGACGAGCGCGACATGTGCGACAGAATCTTCCTAGTTGATGATAGGCACTTCAGCATCAAGCTGGACGAGACCTTCGAAGTGTTTACAAGAAGTCACAACGCAAGTCTTTTTCGTAATTAAGCATGATTTCAGCTTCATTTGCTTCAACTTATAATTTAATTTTTTTACTATTCTACTAGCATATCCCCTGCCATGCAAGAGTTTTTGTCTTGGATAAGATAGGTTTCAGTCCTATGAAAACTATGGAGGTAAAGAGAGTTTACTTGAAGACTGAGCATGGTTATACTTTCGACGCAAAATTATACAATGCAGACACCTACACCTATTTTGAATGCAAAACTTGGCAAGCATTATGCAAGGCTTATGCATTTGAGCTTGATATGGTTATCACCTTTGATATTCGTCCAGAAGATGATATTGAAGGTAATAGATACATCTGGGTCGATGTGCAGACGCCTCCAGTTCTACCACTATGTGAGTTTCTCAACCATATTTATGTCTTGGATATTGTTTACTCAAAAATAGTTGACAACTAATTTCTATTGATAGCTTATTTCCATTCAAGCAAACATGTCCGACGCTTGGTAGACATGACCGTCCACTGTCCCGGGGCTGAACTAAACTGCGAGGAGATAGGTCATTATGTTTCATGGCTTCAGGATCTTGATGCTGTCAATACAAATTATTTTCTTGGACTTAAAAATCTTAGTACTCAAAACGTGCGACCAATAGTGTTCGTATTGAACTACGGTCACATTATTTAGGAAAGATAGTAAGATTTTTACTATTTGTCCTCAGTGCATCTTTTGCATACATTATTTTTTAAGCTAAACTTCATTGCTAAGTATGTTACTACGATGTTCTTCAACAGGGACTCCTGATGAATGTTGTGCCTCATTGGATCGAGACTAAAGGTCGCATGAGAATGGTTATTTTACGGCCAAGACATCCTACATTGCACTTTAGTGCATTCAGGATTTCTCAAAGCGAGGAAGTCTTAATAGTCAAAGACTGGAGCAAAATTGTGAAGGATCGCAGAGAAGTAGTAGGGGGCAGCAATCAGAAGTGCAGCCCACAATTAGGCGACAGGTTCATCTGCATGCTCCAATATGATGAAGCAGGAGTGCTACACATGTTTTATGCTATTTTACCTGAGAGAGAGCAGTGGGAGTGATTAGCTAGTTAGAATGAGTTTGAAGATGATGATGTGCTACACTATGACTATGATGATTAAATAGCTAGTGTTGGTGGTAATGACTATGATGATTATTATTAGCTAGTGTTGGTGGTGATTAGATAGCTACCGTAGCTAGTGTTGGTGGTGATTAGCTAGCTAGAATGACTTTGAAGATGATGATGTGCTACACTATGACTATGATGATTAAATAGCTAGTGTTGGTGGTAATGACTATGATGATGATTAAATAGCTTGTGTTGGCGGATTAGATTCAAGTGGAGGCAACATGTGGTGCACATCGAAAGTACTACTAGTCCAAACTAGATCAAGTTTGGATTAGTAGTATACTTTTGACATCCACCACATGTTGCCTCCACTTGAACCTAATCCACCTTCATTTCCGACACTGTTATGAACATAATGATATAACAACCTCATAATTGGTATTGTACCAAAATTTGTATAACGGCTTATAAATACACTAAAAATAAAAAAAATGATAAAACAGAATACTAGTAGCTATGGACAGGAAACACGCTACTACTAGTTAGATTAGCAGTAGCGCCAGAATAAACACACGCTGCGGCTATATGTCTTAGCAGTAGCGTGTGCCGCACGCACTACTGCTAAGGAATAGCTGTAGCGCCTTACTAGTAGCATGGTTTCTCGCGCTACTAGTAGGCATTAAACCCACGCTACTACTAGGCTTTTCATTAGTAGTGCACCCGTCTTCCAAGTATTCCTACATTGGTAGTAACTAGGTAGAATGACCAACGCAATCTAAAAGAAACTGATTCGTACGTTTTACTTCCTGATTGTAGTGCAGGGACGAGCAAAAACAACTGCATCCTAGTCCGGACTGCACTTTCTACCAGTTCATCCATGGATCGAGGACTAGCTGGCACAGCTGCACGGAGATTTTTGGGGCATGTGCGCGGACAAGAGGCATTGTGGTCTGCTTATTTCTGCAAATAGCGGTGCTTAAATTTAGTGGAATGCACAAGAATTCCGGATGGTCAGTACACTACATGGTTCAGTTAAGCATTTCCAGCTGAGAACACAATTATAATTGGTTATTCTCGAATGAGAGAACCTAACCCTGGATGGTGGCAACAAGAAAAACCAGAGTGAACTCCAGGAAATTAAAGCCTACCTAGGGAGCCCCTTTGCTCAGAGAAGCCTTGCTTGCTTTTTCCTGATTTGTAAACCTTCTCACAACTTTGTCTTTTGCTGTGAACTAGTATATGTTTTTTATGTTCTATGAATCATTGAGATGTATAAAATTGCTTAACTTATGCTTTTCAAGTATTTTATGAAGCCGAGTTTAATGTGAGTGTTCCACATGAACGCTGGCCTAGCATGTGAATGTTTGGAATTTACATTGTGGCCCTAGTTAAGTGCAAGAACCATTGTAACAAGATACGTAGTTGCTTATATGTCAGACAGCAAATTATTGATTGTTAGTTGGTCGATAGCCAACTTTTTAGAAGCAAGTTGGGCCAATGTGCCATGTTTTGCACAACTGCTTACAAGTGGGGTAGCACCAACAGTGTTTACAAGTACTTAACCAGCCTTACATACCCTATGTATACGTCAGCACAGTTCTCGAACGAGTACTCTATTTCATCAAACACACACTGCTCGTATGATAAATCATGACAACTTATGTCTTACCATGCCATATTCATGAAAAAACTAATCAGGATGCATCTGTTTTGGCAACAATTAGGATGGTTCTCACATGATTCACGGGCACACAAAAGTAGCAGCAGTTCCCATAGATGGATTCAAACATAGTACTAACCCCAGAGGGCTCGATAATAGGCAAGGTTTGGATAATTAGACAAAATCCAAACTACTATTAAACACTAGCTGGGGCAACTATTTCATGCCTCGATCTAATTTGCGATGGACACAAGACGGACCTTGCCACGAACATCATCGAGGACGTTGATAGGTCTCCAACGTATCTATAATTTTTCATTGTTCCATGTTGTTATATTATCAATCTTGGATGTTTTATAATCATTTAATACTCATTTTATATCATTTTTTGGTACTAACCTATTGACATAGTGCCAAGTGCCAGTTGCTGTTTTCTGCATGTTTTTTTACATCGCAGGAAATCAATATCAAATGGAGTCCAAACGCAATGAAACTTGACAGAGATTTTTTTGGACCAGAAGGAATATAATGGGCCCTAGCTACGCCTGGGGGTGCTCCGAGGAGAGCACAACCCACCAAGGCGCGCCAGGAGGCCCAGGCGCGCCCTGGTGGGTTGTGCCCATCTCGGGTGTCCCCCGGACCGCCTCTTTGCTCTATAAATACCCCAATATTCCCAAAAGCCAAGGGGAATCAACGAAATATTGATCCAGCCGTCGTAGAGTCCAGAACCACCAGATCCAATCTAGGCACCAGCTTGGATGGGGTTCACCACCTCCATTGGTGCCTCTCCGATGATGCGTGAGTAGTTCTTTGTAGACCTTCGGGTCCGTAGTTCGTACCTAGATGGCTTCCTCTCTCTCGCTGAATTCTCAATACAATGGTCTCTTGGAGATCCATATGATGTAACTCTTATGCGGCGTGTTTGTCGGGATCGATGAACTTTGAGTTTATGATCAGATCTATCTTTTTATATCCATGAAAGTTATTTGAGTTTCTTTGATCTCTTATATGCATGATTGCTTATAGCCTCGTATTTCTTCTCCGATATTTGGGTTTTGTTTGGCCAACTTGATCTATTTATCTTGCAATGGGAAGAGGTGCTTTCTAGTGGGTTCGATCTTATGGTGCTTGATCCCAGTGACAGAAGGGGAACCGACACGTATGTATCGTTGCTACTAAGGATAAAATGATGGGGTCTATCTCTACATAGATAGATCTTGTCTACATCATGTCATCATTCTTATTGCATAACTTTGTTTCTCCATGAACTTAATACACTAGATGCATGCTGGATAGCGGTCGATGTGTGGAGTAATAATAGTAGATGCAGGCAGGAGTCGGTCTACTAATCTTGGACGTGATGCCTATATAATGATCATTGCCTGGATATCGTCATGATTATTTGAAGTTCTATCAATTTCCCAACAGTAATTTGTTCACCCACCGTTTGCTAATTTTCTCAAGAGAAGCCACTAGTGAAACCTACGGCCCCCGGGTCTCTTTCTCATATATTTGCCTTTGTGATCTACTTTTCTTTTGCATTTATTATCAGATCTAATAAACCAAAAATACAAAAATACCTTGCTGCAATTTATTCTTATTTATTTTATTTGGCGTTCAATCTATCAATCTACTACAATTTTATCTCACGTCTGTTTGCCTATCTTGATGCGCCGTACCCGGAAGGGATTGACAACCCCTTTTACACGTCGGGTTGTGAGGATTTATTATCTGTGTGCAGGGGCTGTTTACGTTGCGTTTCTTGGTTCTCCTACTGGTTTGATAACCTTGGTTTCATATCTGAGGGAAATACCTACCGCAGCTGTGCTGCATCATCCCTTCCTCTTTGGGGAAATACCGACGTAGCTTCAAACGACATCAAAAGGAATTTCTGGCGCCGTTACCAGGGAGGATCTTCAACATATACCAGGTTCCTAATCACAAATCTCGTCTCCTTGCAATTTACATTATTTTCCATTTGCCTCTCGTTTTCCTCTCCCCCACTTCACAAAAATTTGTCATTTTATTTGCCCTTATTTTCCGTTCGCCATTTTCTTGTCGGATCTGTTTTTGAGTGCAATCTTGTTGTGTGGTCATCATGACTCAAGAGAACACCAAGTTATGTGATTTCTCAAATACCAACAACAATTATTTTATTGGCACTCCGATTGCTCCTCCCGCCACTAGTGCGGAGTCTTGTGATATTAATACTGCTTTGCTGAATCTTGTTATGAAAGATCAATTTTCCGGTACTCCTAATGAGGATGCCGCTTCCCATCTTAATACCTTCGTGGAATTATGCGATATGCAAAAGAAAAAAGATGTGGACAATGATGTCGTGAAGATGAAATTATTTCTGTTTTCTTTGTGTGATTCTGCAAAAATTTGGTTCTCTTCTTTGGCTCGCAATAGTATCGATTCTTGAAATAAGTGAAAAGATGCTTTTATCACTAAGTATTTTTCAGCCGCAAAAATTATTTCCCTTAGAACTCAGATCATGAATTTCAAGCATCTTGAACATGAGCATGTTGCACAATCTTGGGAAAGGATGAAAATGATGTTAAGGTATTGCCCAACTCATGGGTTAAATCTTTGGATGATCATACAAAAAAATTATGTGGGTTTGAATTTTGTTTCTCGTAATCTTTTAGATTCCGCCGCGGGTGGTACTTTTATGGAAATTACTTTGGGTGAAGCCACCAAATTTCTTGATAATATCATGGCAAATTATTCATAATGGCATACCGAAAGGGCTCCTACTAGTAAAAAAGTTAATTCAGTTGAAGAAATTTCTTCTTTGAGTGAAAAAGTTGATGCTCTTACGAAATTGGTTGCTAGTAAAAATGCTACTATTGACTTTAATGATATGCCTTTGTCTACCTTGATTGAGCAAAATAGCGATGCCATAGATGTGAATTTTATCTCTCGAAATAATTTCAATAACAATGCTTATAGAGGAAATTTTAATCCTACGCCTTTTCCTAGTAATTCCTCTAATATTATGGTAATTCCTATGGAAATAAATCTTATAATAATAATAATAGGAACACCTGTGATCTTCAGAACAATATTAAAGAATTTATCAACACGCAAAAAGTTTTCAACACTTCCATAGAAGAAAAGATGAGTAAGATTGATGATTTGTCCAGAAATGTTGATAGAATTGCTCGTGATGTGGAAAATATCAAGATGAAATTTTTTGTGCCTAAATTAGATGAATCAATTAAAGCTCTTTATGTTACTATGGATGAAAGTAAGAAAATAAGCGCTATCCTTAGAGCTAAACGAGAATTTTTAGAAAAAGCGTTTTCCAGTGATTTCTTTCACGAAAGTGATGAAGATATTAAAATGATTGGTGTTTATTCTATTGATTCCTTGTTTAGTAAAGCTAAGATTGATGAAAAAGGTACTGGAGAAGAGTCAACTTTAGGTAGAAGGCGTCCCAATATTTCGGAGGGTGAAAATCTTATTGAGAAAATTGATGAAATTGGGTTTCAAGAGGTCAAAACTTTAGCTATGTGCCCACTCTTTTGGATTACAAAGACTTTAATTATGATAGTTGCTCTTTGATTGATTGTATTTCTTTGTTGCAATCCATGATAAATTCACCCCATGCTTATGAACAAAGTAAAGCTTTTACTAAACATATTGTTGATGCTATGATGAAAGCTTTCGAAGAAAAATTGGAATTGGAAGTTTCAATTCCTAGAAAATTGCATGACAAGTGGGAACGTACTATCAAAGTAAAGATTAAAAATTATGAATGTTTTGCTTTGTGTGACTTGGGTGCTAGTGTTTCTACAATTCTGAAATCTTTATGTGATGTGCTTGGTTTACCGATCTTGAAGAATGTTCTTTAAATTTGCACTTGGCGGATTCTACTATTAAAAAGCCTATGGGAAGAGTTAATGATGTTCTTATTCTTGCAAATAGGAATTATGTGCCCATAGATTTTATTGTTCTTGATATTGATTGCAATCTGGCTTGTCCTATTATACTTGGTTGACCGTTTCTACGCACTATCGGTGCCGTTATTGATATGAAAGAAGGCAATATTAAGTTCCAATTTCCTTTGAGGAAGGGTATGGAACACTTTCCTAGAACAAGAATTAGGCCACCATATGAATCAATCATGAGGTCATCTTATGGATCTCGAACCAAAGATGACAAAACGTAGATCCTTGCTTTATGCCTAGCTAAGGGCGTAAAACAATAGCGTTTGTTGGGAGGAAACCCAATGAATAAAATTTATTTTTTTTCTTTTTTCTTTCTGTTCTTGAGTGTTTTGCACAATTATGCTACTGTTATGATTGTGTTTTTTGTGTTTTCATTACTGTTTGTGCCAGGTAAAGCCTGTAGGATCTTCTTGGGTGAAAGTTGTTTGATCTTGCTGAAAAAACAGAAACTTTTGTGCTCATGAAAAAAATTCTTATTTTCTACCAGAGCGTGATAAAATGCCAATTCTTTTTTTAGAAGATTAATATACAAACTGCTCAGTTCATCCTATTTTTTCAGAATTTTTGGAGTTCCAAAAGTTTTGGAATAGTCAGATTGCTACAGACTGTTCTGTTTTGACAGATTCTGTTTTCTTTGCGTTGTGTGCTTATTTTGATGGCTCTATGGTTTTCTTTGATGAGTTTTTGCCATTGAAGAGTTGGAATACAGTAGATACAATGCAAAAACAAAATATGAATTGGTTTGGTACAGTACTTATAGTAGTGATTTGCTTTCTTTTACTAACGAATATCACAAAGGTATTGTTGAGTTTTGTGTGATTGAAGTTTTCAAGTTTTGGGTTATCTTATGATGGATGAAGGAATAGGGAGTAGAAGAGCCTAAGATTGGGGATGCCCCGGCATCCCAAGCTATTATCCAAAAATGAGCAACCAACTAAGCTTGGGGATGCCCCCGAGTGGCATCCCCTCTTTCTTCTAACGACCATCGGTATTTTACTCGAAGCTATATTTTTATTCGTCACATACTATGTGTTTTTCTTGGAGCATCTTGTATGATATGAGCTTTTTTTATCTTTTAAGTCTTGATCCCATGCTGGACACACCTATTTGAGAGAGCCAATATTATGTCATGACTTGTTAGAATTGCTCTGTATGCTTCACCTAAATCTTTTATGAGCTATGGACTTGCTCTAGTGCTTCACTTATATCTTTTTTAGCACGGTGTGCTTTTGTATTTTTGAAGAAATGCTCTCTTGCTTCACTTAGATTTATTTGAGAGTTAGTTAAATTTTCAAGAAATTCTCTCTTGCTTCACTTAAATTAATTTGAGAGAAAGAAAGAAATATTATGCTCATGATCTTCACTTATATTTGTTTGAGCTTGTCAAAAGCAACACATAAAACTTAGTCCCAAAGTGATAGATATCCAAGAAGGATATAATAAAAACTTTCATGAAGATCATTGGACAAAATAAACTTGATTCTTAGTAATAGTTTTGAGATATGATGATGTGATATGTGAGTTATGTTGATGGGTAATTATGCTTTAGTAAGAATATTGGTGTTAAGGTTTGTGATTCCCTATGCGAGAACGAAAGTCAATAGTCATGCAATGAAATTATATCGTACTTGTGGTGCATTATTTGGTGTTAATTATGCTTAATGCTTGCTTATGAGATTATCCGTTTCTTGGTTGGTCGCTTCTCAATCTTTTGCTAGCCTTCATTTTGCACTAAGTACGATCTCTACTTGTGCATCCAAAATCCTTTAAACTAGTTTTGCCACATGAGTCCACTATATCTACCTATATGCGGTATTTTTTGCTGTTCTAAGCAAATTTGCATGTGCCATCTCTAATTTTCAAAATAAACTTCTCTTTATGTGTTCGTTTCGCTCGCGGAGCGGTGAGGGGTGGCTAATATTTTCCATGCTAGATGTGTTATTCTCACGGTGAGTGTTTATTCACTTGTCATTGCACAAGAGTAAGGCAAAGGTATTAGGGATGCCCAGTCCCAAAATGAAAAATGAATTTACTTTATGTTGTCAAATAATAAATTCCTTGGAAAGTGTTGGTATGGAAGGCACCCGTGGATACGGCTAGCCATGGAATGTTAAAGTGTGGTTGAAAAAGGAATAAACTTTATTTTCTGTTTGGGAACCGCCTATGATATATCTAGCATGGAAAGTGTTGGGAACTCTAAGTCGTTTTCATTGGTGGGAAGGATAAACATCCCAAAATGTTTCTATCTCTAAGTTTTTCGCTTTGATCTCTGGCACCTCTACGAATCCCTACTTCCCTCTGTGAAGGGTCTTTCTTTTACTTTATGCATCTTTTACTTTTAAATTTGAGTCTCCATCTTCTCTTATAAAAGCACCAACTAGGAGGCAATATGATCGTACTTTAGTATTGGGTGTAGCTAATATGCGAGTGTGTTTCATGAATGGATCAATGGTTGAGCATGATGGGCTAGGGATAACTTATTTTAGCTTTGATATTTTGAAAGACATGGTTGCTTGTTGATATGCTTGAGCATTTAAATTATCATGTCAAAACTAGACTATTTCTTTGGATCACATAAAAGTTCAAATGTCCATGCTATAAAGAAAAGAATATGATATGACATGTTAGGCAGCATTCCACATCAAAAAATCCGTTTTTATCACTTCCCTACTCGAGGACGAGTAGGAGTTAAGCTTGGGGATGCTGATACGTCTCCAACGTATCTAAAAATTTTGATTGTTCCATGCTGTTATATTATCAATCTTGGATGTTTTACAATCATTTTATTATCATTTTATATCATTTTTTGGTACTAACCTATTAACATAGTGCCAAGTGCCAGTTGTTGTTTTCTGCATGTTTTTTACATCGCAGGAAACAATATCAAACGGAGTCCAAACGCAACGAAACTTGACAAAGATTTTTTTGAAACAGAAAGAACATAATGGGCCCTGGCTGCGCCTGGGGGTGCTCCGAGGAGAGCACAACCCATCAGGGCGCGCCTGGAGGCCCAGGCGCGCCCTGGTGGGTTGTGCCAACCTTGGGTGCCCCCGGGACCGCCTCTTTGCTCCATAAATACCCCAATACTCCCAAAACCCTAGGGGAGTCGACGAAATATTGATCCAGCCGCCGCAGAGTCCAGAACCACCAGATCCAATCTAGACACCATCTCGGATGGGGTTCACCACCTCCATTGGTGCCTCTTTGATGATGCGTGAGTAGTTCTTTGCAGACCTTCCGGTCCGTAGTTAGTAGCTAGATGGCTTCCTCTCTCTCGCTGATTTCTCAATACAATGGTCTCTTGGAGATCCATATGATGTAATTCTTTTGCAGTGAGTTTGTTGGGATCGATGAACTTTGAGTTTACGATCACATCTATCTTTTTATATCCATGAAAGTTATTTGAGTTTCTTTGATCTCTTATATGCATGATTGCTTATAGCCTCATATTTCTTCTCCGATATTTGTGTTTTGTTTGGATAACTTGATCTATTTATCTTGCAATGGAAATAGGTGCTTTGTAGTGGGTTCGATCTTACGGTGCTTGATCCCAGTGACAGAAGGGGAACCGACACGTATGTATCATTGCTACTAAGGATAAAACGATGGGGTCTATCTCTACATAGATAGATCTTGTATACATCATGTCATCGTTCTTATTGCATTACTCCGTTTGTCCATGAACTTAATACACTAGATGCATGCTGGATAGCGGTCGATGTGTGGAGTAATAGTAGTAGATGCAGGCAGGAGTCAGTCTACTAATCTTGCACGTGATTCCTATATAATGATCATTGCCTGGATATCGTCATGATTATTTAAAGTTCTATCAATTACCCAACAGTAATTTGTTCACCCACCGTTTGCTATTTTTCTCGAGAGAAGCCACTAGTGAAACCTACGGCCCCCGCGTCTCTTTCTCATATATTTGCCTTTGCGATCTACTTTTCTTTTGCATTTATTATCAGATCTATTAAACCAAAAATACAAAAATACCTTGCTGCAATTTATTCTTATTTATTTTAATTGGCGTTCGATCTATCAATCTACTACAATTTTATCTCACGTCTGTTTGCCTATCTTGAGGCATCGTACCAGGAAGGGATTGACAACCCCTTTTACACGCCGGGTTGCGAGGATTTGTTATCTGTGTGCAGGGGCTGTTTACGTTGTGTTGCTTGGTTCTCCTACTGGTTCGATAATCTTGGTTTCTATATCCGGCGTATCTCATAGTAGGGGTCCTAAGCTAGGCGTCTTGGAGCAATGGTAACATGGACACGGGATTTTACCCAACTTCGGGCTCTCTCGAAGAGATAATACCCTACATGCTGCTTTTGATTGTATTCATATGGGAGTAGTACAGAGTACATGTATCTACCACGAGATTGTAGTAATGAATATGAGATGTTCTATTGACTAGCCTGTCCTCGGTTTATATAACACACCGGAGGCCTAGGGTTTAGAGGAGTCCTTGTCTTCGGTGCCAAGTCTTGTGGAATCCTCCCTGTATGCGGCATGGGCTGCCCGAAGTGGCCCATGAGTGAACCGCCATGGGGGTCCCCGGCTCAATACACCTGTTCGGGAGATGACGTGTTGAGTACCCCGTAGTCCAGGACACCGTTAGTAGCCCCCTGAATCGGTCTTCAAGTTGGGGACGCTCCTCGATTCTTCCGAATTGTTCTTCATCTTCGGTCGTCGGTCTTGAAAACTAGTTAAACAAATCTTCTCATCTTCGATCTTGAGGATCGCCGAAGTGCATCTGAAGAGTTTACAGTCAGGTATCCGAGGAGCCACTTTAAGTTTCCGGCCTTTATCAATGCCTTGTTATTTTTATGCCACACCTCGGGTTTGAAGTTGTTCTCGGGCGGCAGTGTCCTCTTGTGTCCGAGCTCCAATGGCGGACTGCATTCGAGGTATCTTTTGCAGCTGAGCACCAACGCCAGACCCCTTCCGAGCTCCAACGCCGGAATGTATCCAAGCTCCAACACCGGACTGTATCCGAAGAGTATTGTTACAGCCGAGCTCCAACGTCGAACTACATCCGAGCTCCAGCGCCGAACTGTATCCGAGCTCAAGGGCCGTACTCTGTCCAAGCTCCAACGCCGGACTGTATCCGAGCTCCAACGCTGGACTATATCCGAGGTGTCATAGATCACCTTGGTTCAAAAAAGTTGAAGGAGTTTAGCCGAGCTTAATGCCAGAAATGCCCTTTATGGAGCCAGCCACTAGCGCCCGAGCTTTATGCCGGACTGCTTCCGAGGTGGTGCACCACCCCGACTGCGGGCCGATTTTTTGTTAATATTTTTTTTTTGGTGAAATTTATTCTCTGTCGAGATATATAGCCAGTAGCCCTCAAGGTGTGTATCGGTCTAAAATCCAAGATGCACCTGAAGGATGACATAAGACCGCTGATCCCAGTAGCCCCTGAGACTCAGGTTGATTCGCAAAATCGGCCTGAGGATCAACTCCTAGCTCGGCAGAATACTTCGGGACACAAAAAGCGGTGTGCAAAATCCTCGAGACTCAGGTTGGGTGCGGCCTACCAACCTGAGGATCATAATCTCCTCGAAAACTATATTGCACTTAAATTTTCTGCATTGGATTGTCAATGCAGTAGCCCCCAAGAATTGGGTCGGGCAAAATGGCCGACCCTAGGATCGTACCTCCTCGGGAACAAGTTCAATTGTCATGTATGTTTTGACAATACCGAGGTGGAGTTCAGCAGGAAAGATATCGAACTGTAGTTTTTAGAAAAGAGTTTCACGCCAAACACCTCGACCAAGAGAATGTCCCGCTTTGTCTAGATTGAATCAAGCTGTTTTGGTGCCAATATGAAATTGGTCTTAAAATTGTACTTTCGTCTTGCTTTGACATGGCACATCAGATCTCTAGACTTCAAGTGGGTCAGCCTTCGGCTTCAACCTCCCTATCTCGAAGGCGGAGTGTTTCTCAGGCCAGTTTAGCGAACTAAACGCGAGCGGCTTTTTGAGAGAAACTAGCCTATCCGGCTATTGATCATACACCTGAGTCGAGAAAGGAGTGGTAGAAAAAGACTGTGTAGCGACTAACAAAAACGGCTCATACTAATTTAAGAGCCCCCAAGTGACTTGGGTAAAAGAATTTTATGTATAATGATTGTATGTACCGAGGTACTTATATCATATTTGTGTTCACCCGAACTGTAAACGCCTCTCAACCGACCGTCGGCTTCTCCCTCTTCGGTCAAGGGCCGAAAAGTGTTATGTACTCCACCTGTCAAGAATATTGATGATGTTTCCGATAACCAGGCAATCATGCCATAAGGCTGTAACAGACAAAGCGCGCTCAGGGAACTTATGCTATATTACTGGCGAAGTGTAAGAAGCATCTTCGAAGAAAATAGTACCCCCACCGATACCTTTCTTCAGTTGCTCATTGTTACTATGAGACTTGTGCAATAGATTTTTTTTTGTACTCATGAGTTCCGTTGTGTGTCGACCATGATTGAAAACAATAAGACCGCTAGCTTTCGGCTTCACCCAGTCTGAGGTCCGAGCTCAGATGACCCGATCGTGACAATTGCAGAGGTGTTCCCTTTACTCCCTAGCCGAACAATCGGGAACGTAGGGGTAAACGCAGGAGCAAGGCAACCCAGCTTGCGAAACACTTAAGTCAACATGGTGCATATTGTGGTGTAATACACAAACAAGGAATGAAGCCATACAAGTATAATCATATGCAAGAGGAAAGGCTTCATAAAGAAAGCCCCCAAGCAAACGGGGTATTTGAATTTGTGTGTCACTAACAAATTTTTGACAAGGAAGTTTTTCACAAACAACTTTTTGCCAAAAAAAGTATAATGCTTGGTCGAATCCGAACAAAATTTAAAACTGAAAGTTTTTTAGCATGAAAGCGACTTAGCTGGTTAATGTGCTCGGTGTTGATGACACAATTCGGGCTTGTGGCGGGACAAAGACGCCCATTGATCTGTCACAGATCCGACAAGGTTCGCAGTCCTCGGCATGGCCGAGGTCCCAGCCCCCAAGCCCGAGGTGTCCGAGCAAGGAGTTCGGCACTCTGGAGGGGCGACATAGCACGGCCAACATGGCAAGGTGGAACCCCCAGTCCGACCGAGGCGACGGAGCAGGCCGGCAGTGTGACGCCGAAGTCCCCGGTGTGGGTTAATGAAGTGATGACGAAGCCCCCGGTCCAGCCGAGGTGACGTGGTATGTTGGTACGCCGAGGTGACAGCGTTGCCCAACCCGAATCATTTACCTGTGCACAGAAAATAGTGCAAGCTGAAGATAGTAGTAGTAATAATAAAATGATTGCATAATTAATTTATGTGAAGTGAATAATCTGGTAAATATGGCCTGAACGCCGAAGTTAGCTCGATGGCGTGATAGTGGTGTGATGGTGTCGACACAGGTTGTCCGGCCTCGGTGACAGCGAGAGACTGGCAGACCGACGCCATGTACGAGGGTCGGAAAAATTTCTCTGCAGAAATAATGCAGCACAAAAGAACAGAAAATATTCTTTGTATAATAATTTATGTGCTAAACAAATATCTAAGAAAAATAAAACCTGGACGGCGATGGTCGTGGATGACCGAAGAGAATAAAGAAACATCGGTCGAACTTTGATTGTTGCCCGAAGTAGTGCTAGCTGGACTGCTAGTATTCACCAATACGTGAAGTACTGTTGTAGATTAGATCACAAGGACCGTGCTTGCAAAACAAGTATTTAATTAGTTTAGAAATACTCTAGGTCTATGCACTTTCGAAAAGGATTAATAGGAACTGCCAGCGGCTGATGAATGGCTAAATTAAAATAAAAGAGGGAAAATGATTAAATCTCCCTGTTTGTGTGCTGCCATGGAGCCAAGTTCCTGTTAGGGTACTACTTCCGCACTATTTTTTCGGCTGGATTGCCTGTTGGTCAAATTGAGTACAGATCCGATGTATCTGGATCCGATGTATCGCCAAGCAGCGAATGTGAACACAGGCCGTACATTATACGAGTCAGTGGATGACGATTGAGGAGCCCCATCAGCATTGCTTGTTTACTCCTCAGACTATACGTCTATGCTTTGTTCTTCCGATCGATCTCACATGAAGTAACCACAAAGACAGATCATCGGATCAATATGATCGCTCGACGTCGTGCTCCGCCGCAGAAGAAATTTCTATGAACAGAATAACATGAACGAGCAGTGGTAATTCATAAAGAATTTCAATTTACTTTCATAATTTTAACTGAAAACATAACACCTGATTTGGCTGGGCGAGGTGACAACATGATACGGTCACAATCGAATTTTGACGTCAGCCAAGCTGCCGACAAGGATTTGACTAGCAAGAAGCCGGCTGGATTGGCTCCAATAAAAATGCCACGTACGAGCATCAGCAGGATACATCTGCAAAAATAATGCAGTACCGTCCAACAAAAAATATTATGTGTAATAATAATCTACAAAACACAGTACAACGGCAGGTATTGAGTCCTCCCAATTGATCGCCTCTTAGTGCACATAGCAATTTGAGGGAAGAGGGAATTGGCCAAGTACTCCACGTGAAGTAGTAGTGCTAGGTACTTAGCTAAACCAGTACTAGCGCCTGATCCAAGTAGCAGTAGCAGTAGTTAGTCTGGTAGTCATCAATAAGTGGAGACTGGATGCAAACCAGTACGTAATTGTGGCAGTACTAAGCAGACTTTAGTAAAAATAAAAAAACTACTAGCGGACAACCGACGGTTGCCTAGGTGCTGAATTAAATAAGGAAAAGGGAAGATAATGAGGGAAAGGATGATCGCTGCCCATGGTGGATTTGTCCTCGGCTTCGCGGTCAAGCACCGCGTGCGTTGCCAGGGACCAGCTTGACAATCAATCAAACGCCACCATCTGCCGAACAAGGGACCAGGGTAAAGCGCTAGACACCGTGAGGGAGCGTGTCCTTGGTCGCAGATTTTTTAGACTTTTGATCTCGACCTAGTCTGCGGACGAAGCATGCAAACCAGCGACAATTTTTCACAAAAACTAACTTGTACAAAACAGATCTGATTAGAAAAATATCACCTGATCATCCCATCGATCCGTGACGATCACCCAGCAGGCTCTCAATGGAAGCACCAATGTCAGTTCTATATCCGGTGTATCTCATAGTAGGGGTCCTAAGCTAGGCGTATAGGAGCGATGGTAACATGGACACGGGATTTTACCCAGCTTCGGGCTCTCTCGAAGAGATAATACCCTACATGCTGCTTTTGATTGTACTCATATGGGTGTAGTACAGAGTACATATATCTACCACAAGATTGTAGTAATGAATATGAGATGTTCTATTGACTAGCCTGGCCTCGGTTTATATAACACACCGGAGGCTTGGGGTTTAGAGGAGTCCTTTTCTTGGGCGCCAAGTCTTGTGGAATCCTCCTTGTATGCGGCATGGGCTGCCCGAAGTGGCCCATGAGTGAACCGTCATGGGGGTCCTCGGCTCGATACACCTGTTCGGGAGATGACGTGTTGAGTACCCCGTAGTCCAGGACACCGTCAGTGGTACTTGTAGGGAAATTATTTTGGGTGAAGCCACCAAATTGCTTGATAATATCATGGCACATTGTTCACAATGGCATACCGAAAGGGCTCCTACTAGTAAAAAAGTTAATTCGGTTGAAGAAATTTCTTCTTTGAGTGAAAAAGTTGATGCTCTTATGAAATTGGTTGCTAGTAAAACTTCTCCTATTGACTTTAATGATATGCCTTTGTCTACCTTGATTCAGCAAAATAGTGATGCCATAGATGTGAATTTTATCTCTCGAAATAATTTCAATAACAATTCTTATAGAGGAAATTTTAATCCTACGCCTTTTCCTAGTAATTCCTCTAATAATTATGGTAATTCCTATGGAAATCAATCTTATAATAATAATAGGAACACCTCTGATCTTGAGAACAATATTAAAGAATTTATCAACATGCAAAAAGTTTTCAACACTTCCATAGAAGAAAATATGAGTAAGATGATGATTTGTCCAGAAATGTTGATAGAATTGCTCATGATGTGGAAAATCTCAAGATGATTTTTTTTTGCCTAAAGTAGATGAATCAATTAAAGCTCTTTATGTTTCTACGGATGAAAGTAAGAAAACAAGCGCTATGCTTAGAGCTAAAAGAGAATTTTTAGAAAAAGCATTTTCCAGTGATTTCTTTCGCGAATGTGATGATCTTAAAATGATTGGTGTTTATTCTATTGATTCCTTGTTTAGTAAAGTTAAGATAGATAAAAAGGTACAGGAGAAGAGTCAACTTTAGGTAGAAGGTGTCCCAATATTTCGGAGGGTGGAAATCTTATTGAGAAAATTGATGAAAGTGGGTTTGAAGAGGTCAAAACTTTAGCTAGTGATGTGCCCACTCTTTTGGATTACAAAGAATTTAATTATGATAGTTGCTCTTTGATTGATTGTATTTCTTTGTTGCAATCCATGATAAATTCACCCCATGCTTATGAACAAAATAAAGCTTTTACTAAACATATTGTTGATGCTATGATGAAAGCATTTGAAGAAAAATTGGAATTGGAAGTTTCAATTCCTAGAAAATTACATGATGAATGGAAACGTACTATCAAAGTCAAGATTAAAATTATGAATGTTTTGCTTTGTGTGACTTGGGTGCTAGTGTTTCTACAATTCCTAAATCTTTATGTGATGTGCTTGGTTTTACCGATCTTGAAGAATGTTCTTTAAATTTGCACTTGGCGGATTCTACTATTAAAAAGCCTATGGAAAGAGTTAATGATGTTCTTGTTCTTGCAAATAGGAATTAGGTGCCCGTAGATTTTATTGTCCTTGATATTGATTGCAATCCGGCTTGTCCTATTATTCTTGGTAGACCGTTTCTACGCACTGTCGCTGCAGTTATTGATATGAAAGAAGGCAATATTAAGTTCCAATTTCCTTTGAGGAAGGGTATGGAACACTTACCTAGAACAAGAATTAGGCCACCATATGAATCAATCATGAGGGCATCTTATGGATCTCAAACCAAAGATGACAAAACGTAGATCCTTGCTTTATGCCTAGCTAAGGGCGTAAAACTATAGCGTTTGGGGAGGCAACCCAATGAATAAATTTTATTTTTTTTCTTTTTTCTTTCTGTTCTTGAGTGTTTGCACAATTATGCTACTGTTATGATTGTGTTTTTTGTGTTTTAATTATTTTTTGTGCCAGGTAAAGCCTATAGGATCTTCTTGGGTGAAAGTTGTTTGATCTTGCTGAAAAAACAGAAACTTTTGCACTCATGAAAACAATTCTTATGTTCTACCAGAGCGTGATAAAATGCCGATTCTTTTTTCATAAGATTAATATACAAACTTCTCAGTTCATCCTATTTTTTCAGAATTTTTGGAGTTCCAAAAGTTTTGGAATAGTCAGATTGCTACAGACTGTTCTGTTTTGACAGATTCTGTTTTCTTTGCGTTGTGTGCTTATTTTGATGGCTCTATGGTTTTCTTTGATGAGTTTTTGCCATAGAAGAGTTGGAATACAGTAGATATAATGCAAAAACAAAATATGAATTGGTTTGGTACAGTACTTATAGTAGTGATTTGCTTTCTTTTACTAACGGATCTCACGAAGGTTTTGTTGAGTTTTGTGTGATTGAAGATCTCAAGTTTTGGGTTATCTTATGATGGATGAAGGAATAAGGACTAGAAGAGCCTAAGATTGGGGATGCCCCGGCATCCCAAGCTATTATCCAAAAAAGAGCAACCAACTAAGCTTGGGGATGCCCCCGAGTGGCATCCCCTCTTTCTTCTAACGACCATCGGTATTTTACTCGAAGCTATTTTTATTCGTCACATACTATGTGTTTTGCTTGGAGCGTCTTGTATGATATGAGTTTTTACTTGTTTTATTTTTTGTTTTAAGTCTTGATCCCTTGCTGGACACGCCTATTTGAGAGAGCAAAAATTATGTCATGACTTGTTAGAATTGCTCTCTATGCTTCACCTAAATCTTTTATGATCTATGGACTTGCTCTAGTGCTTCACTTATATCTTTTTTAGCATGGTGTGCTTTTGTATTTTTGAAGAAATGCTCTCTTGCTTCACTTAGATTTATTTGAGAGTTAGTTAAATTTTCAAGAAATTCTCTCTTGCTTCACTTAAATTAATTTGAGAGAAAGAAAGAAATATTATGCTCATGATCTTCACTTATATTTGTTTGAGCTTGTCAAAAGCAACACACAAAAATTAGTCCCAAAGTGATAGATATCCAAGAAGGATATAATAAAAACTTTCATGAAGATCATTGGACAAAATAAACTTGATTCTTAGTAATAGTTTTGAGATATGATGATGTGATATGTGAGTTATGTTGATGAGTAATTATGCTTTAGTAAGAATATTGGTGTTAAGGTTCATGATTCCCTATGCAAGCACGAAAGTCAATAGTCCTGCAATGAAATTATATCCTACTTGTGGTGCATTATTCGGTGTTACTTATGCTTAATGATTGCTTATGAGATTATCTGTTTCTTGGTTGGTCGCTTCTCAATCTTTTGCTGGCCTTCATTTTGCACTAAGTATGATCTCTACTTGTTCATCCAAAATCCTTTAAACCAGTTTTGGCACATGATCCAGTATACCTACCTATATGCGGTATTCTTTTGCCGTTCTAAGAAAATTTGCATGTGCCATCTCCTAATTTTCAAAATAAACTTCTCTTTTGTGTGTTCGTTTCGCTCGCGGAGCGGTGAGGGGTGGCTAATATTTTCCATGCTAGATGTGTTATTCTCACGATGAGTGTTTATTCACTTGTCATTTCATGAGAGTAAGGCAAAGGTATTAGGGATGCCCAGTCCCGAAATTAAAAATGAATTTACTTTATGTTGTCAAATAATAAATTCCTTGGAAAGTGTTGGTATGGTAGCCACCCGTGGATACTGTAACATCCCAAATTTTCAATTTGGAATGTTATACATTGGTCATCATATGCATATCATATTTTATTGCATTTTGTTTTGCGATCCTCGAAATTCTAAGCAACTCAAGGACCCACTGAGAGAGAGTTGGGGATTTCACCGTTTTCATATTTGAATTTTCTCAAATATCGAAACAAGGATCATTTTGGTTTTAATTATTTTTCTCTCTGAAAATATTTCATATTAAAATACCTGAGAGGAGATATTATAACTTCTCCTAAATAAAAGAAATATTGGAGGAAAGATATTAAAATCAAATAAATATTTTTTATTTGGATATTATTGCTATTTTATTTGAATTAGAAAAAATATTCATTTTTCAAAAGTTGCATTTAGGCCAAGAAAATGTTCATCATGTTATAAATATTTTATTTAGACGGTGAAAATTTGTTTTGGCATTTTTAGATTTTTATTTTTTTATGTTATTAAGATTTTTCTCGGCTGAATCTGTTTTAAAAAACAAAAAAGTTTCGGACCGACTAGGCCGAAGCCCATCAGGCCCACTCTCGCGCCGCTGCAATCGTCGTCCCCGAGCCGGACTCCTCGAGGGAGTCCGAAGCCGCCGCGCCTCGCCGCCTTCTCCCACACGCCACCTCGCCCCCCCCCCCTTTATAAGCAGACCCAAGGCCCTCCTGGAGCCCCACATCGCCCGCGCCGTCGCCTGCCCTCGCCAGCCCCGCCGCCGAGGCACGCCGTCGCCCGCTCAGCGCCAGCGCCGCTGCTCTGCCCCTGCGCCGCGCCGCCGCCGCCCGAGCCGCCCCACGCAGTCGCCAGCCCCGCCTTCCGCTGCTATCTTATTTAGATGGCCTTAAGCCATATTTATTGTAATAAGTTCTCTATTGAGACTATCGATGTAATAAGGGTGTGATTGCTACTCTATTATAAATCCATTCAAGTACTGTGTGTGTCAGCATTACCGATCCAGGGATGACACTGAAGCACAGAGATTTGACCGTCTGAGGTCGGATTGCTACAAGATGGTATCAAAGCACACGCTGAATGTAGGACACGACCACTAAGATAAGCCATAGGTCACTCTTCTCTACTCATTTCTGACTCCTCTCCATTTTCTCCTCTTTAGGATGGCGGACTCAAGGAACAAGTTTGCACAACCGGATGAAGACACACCTTTTGGAAGACACTTGAAAGAAGTCACTAGGTACCTGAACTTCGGAACACCAAGCTTCACCGGGACCTACACCGCCACTTTACCATAAGAGGAGCGCTAGATGATTCGAGTTCAAGTTCCAGGAAGGACATTCACACCAGTCACTGAGCCCATAGAGTTTTCCTTTGATGCACCAACTTGGAGTCTAGGCAAGAGCATGGCAGCCCACATCGCCATGGGACGTATCGGAGAAGTCTACAAATAGGATCTTAAGGACACCATTTACCAGATATGTGGGCGCCGAGATGAGCAATGGGAGATGATCAGCACCAGGAGGGACAGGTCCATTGCATCTCTCATCCAGGAGTTAAACCAGCACATTCGTCGCCAGGAGAACCAAATGTGCGCAAGCATGATAGATTTGAAGAAAGCCATGACCAGGAACATGGAGCTAGAAGAGGAACTCAAGTCTACATGCGACGGATATGAGGAGGAAATCGCAATACTAGTGGAGAAGAATGACGACCTGACAAGGAAGCTAGGAGTATTCATGGGAGACCCCGCGCTAGGAGGAGATGACGACCATCCTGATGACATTTGTTCAGAAGATTACATCATCATCAACGACACCGACTCCGACCCCGACAGTAGTGATGATGACTATGAAGACGAAGCTGGAGCGGATATCATGGAGTCTTTCACCGATCAAAATTTCTAGATGACCACCATATCATCAGTAGTATTCCCCATGTACATAGTAGTAGTCCGAGCACTTCTGTAACGATAGTTCTAGACCGATTGTATGCCCTTGTTTGAATTGATTTTGGTTTGATATAAATGTGTTTGCCTCATGTGCAAATGGGTAGTGCTTTCTCACTAGACCTCATTCTATTCTAATCTCTCCCCTCTAAACCCCTCAGATGCCTCCGAGACGTGACCCCGGATTTGTCTTCCCACAGGAGCTCACTCAGTTGATCTGAAAGTGCTAGTTATCGACTAGAGGGGGGTGAATAGGCGATTTTTATGGAAGTCTTCAAAACATGGAAGTTTCAAAGACAAACGATAGAAATGAACCTATTAACATGCAGCAGAAGGTAGACTACACTAGACAGGCCATAGTCAAGTAAGTAATGAAGCTAAAGCACGAAGACTATTAGCAGCTAGGTAGTATGGATCAAGCTGGAAGAGAGTACGAAGCCAAACACAATAGTCATCACACAGTGAAGTCAAACAGATCAGGCAGGCATGCAAATGACTTCAGGAAGACAAACTGTAAGTAAAGAGAGGGAGAAGATAGAACCAGTTGCTTGGTGAGGACAAGGATTTGTTGGACCAGTTCCAGTTGCTGTGACAACTATACGTCTGGTTAGGGAGGCTGATATTCAACTCAGAAGACCATGTCTTCACCTTATTCCCCTTGAGCTAAGGACACTTAGTCCTCGCCCAATCACTCTGGTAAGTCTTCAAGGTAGACTTCCAAACCTTCATAGACTTCGTTCACCGGCAATCCACAATGACTCTTGGATGCTCAGAACGCGACGCCTAACCGGCTGGAGGATTCACAGTCCTCAAGTGTAACAAGTCTTCAGGTCACGCGGACAGAAAGACTTCAGTGATGCCTAACACTCTTTGGGCTCTGGGTGTTTTGGGCTTTGTCCTCGCAAGGATCTCTCTCTCAAATGCTTCAGAGGTGGGTTGCTCTCAAACGACAAAAGTTGTGTACTAACTCTGAGCAGCCACCAATTTATGGTGTAGGCGGTGGGCTATTTATAGCCACTAGGCAACCCGACCTGATTTGTCTGAAATGACCCTGGGTGACTAAGGAACTGACACGTGTTCCAACGGTCAGATTTCAAACACACGTGGCAGCTTGACTTGGGCTACAAGTAAAGCTGACTTATCCGACTCTGGATAAGATTTGCTCTCATTGTCTTCGCTCGAAGACATAGGATTTGGTTGAGCAGCACTTCAGTCAGTCTGACTTTGTTCACTTGGACCCCACTTAATAGTATTGTGGTTCCTATGACTCAACAAAGAAGAAAAGGAACCTACAAAACAGTTATGTCTTTGCACTCCATAGTCTTCACGTGAATGTCTTCTCGAGTCATAATCTTCGTTGTGAATATCTTCACATACCACCATTGTCTTCAATGTCTTCACACATTTTTAGGGGTCATCTCCGGTAGGTAAACCGAATCAATGAGGGACTACTACCTGTGTTATCCTGCAATTCTCACAAACACATTAGTCCCTCAACCAGGTTTGTCGTCAATACTCCAAAACCAACTAGGGGTGGCACTAGATGCACTTACAATCTCTCCCTTTTTGGTGATTGATGACAAACTGGTTGAAGTTTTCAACGGGGATAAAAGTATGTGAAATTGTAAAGGATTAAGGTATTGTCTTCATAAGTAGTAAGGGGCTCCCCCTGAATATGTGCATATAAGTATTTTTCTTTTGAATGCAAATGCACATGGCAGGTTGTACTTTTGGAGATCCTCTTCAACTAATGAAGACAATTCATCATGCATGAAAGGGTATAACAAAGGTCATGGCATGCACAATGAAAAATGGACGTCTGCAAAATGATTTCATGCAGGATTTATCATCGCACATGCGGAATTTATCATCGCATCACAGAATAGCAGAAAAAGTAGCAGACGACCATCAAGTTTAAGTGTTACAACTCAAAGAACCAAATGTATCAAAAGCGAGAGTTGTAAGCACTTGGAAAAAGTATACCAACCACTCATAAGGACCCGCTTGAAGACTATCAACTCATATGCTTCTCCCCTTTTTGTCAGTAAGGACCAAAAAGGTTTGAAGACATAGAGCTTCTACTCGTTCCCATGAGGAGTAGGTGAAGCAGCAGGGTCATCGTTGAGGTTCGGTGGTGCAGAAGAACTTGGTGCAGTGTCGATGTGCGGTGACGTTGTAGTTGGCGAAGTAGCATCATGTTCATCATCGATGACTCTTGCATTGACAGTTGCCGCAGAGGAGGAGTACTCAGAATCTTCGAGTGACGGAGTCCTACGCAAGACAACATTCCTGGGAGGAGTGGAATCAAACTTGAATCTCTCTGTGAAGCCATCTTGTTGAAGATCATCTCCAGAGCTTATCAGTGTCAGACCCTTCCACGTCCGCCGGCAGGTTTCATGAGTGACAAATTCATTCTTGGTGGCAAGGTTGCGAATGTGATTAACGTCCACCAAGAGGCTTTGCATCTGACGCTTCAGCCAGTCATGATGCTTATCCTGTTTTTGATCCAAGGCAACAAGAAGCTCTCGGTCATTGAGAACACGAGAATGCTTCCGAGGCCTTTAAGCAATTGTGCTTTCAGTGGCTTCATTATGGGCACGATGAGGTGCACGTGTATTGCCAGCCAAAGGATAAACATGAGTAGCAGCAAGAACGCCTTCAATGGGTTGAGTGAAACTTTGACGATCGACATTGTGAAGATGAATGGGCTCCTTGGCAGGTTCTGGGTATATGGCTTCGACAGACATATCAACCTCTAGTAAGAAGATAATGTGGTTGCGCGCAGAGGGCTGATAGTTGACAGCAGAATGAAGCTTGATGAGGCGCATTACCCATGGAGCATAAAACTTCAGACCAAATAAATCAGAGCCAGATGCAGCCAATTGCCTGATGAAGAAGTCTTGAGCATTGAAGTTGATGCCATTGAAGATATAGAAAACCAATGTCTTCATTGCTCCTTCAAGCTTTGCTGCAGGAGAATGTCCTTTGACAGGCCATAGAGTTCGCCTGATGATATGATAAATAGTGCGGGGCAGATACTCTAGGTCTTCAACAAAGAATTCCCTTGGATATTCAGCGTCGCGTGGCAGTGGCTTCATCATGCTCAGCATTTGGCTCATGTTTGGCTCAGGCTTCTGGAAGATGCTCTCCAAAGCACTGTGGTGAAGTTGACAACCAGGTTCATATAGTTCACCTGGAGTGGGCAGGCCAGTGAGCTCAATAATATCAAGAGCTTTGGCTTCGTGGTGTACATTGCCTGTCATCCACTCAAGGATCCATGTCTTCGGATCCCTATTGTAGCCGCGAATGTGGAGGGTGGCATAGAATTGTAGCAGAAGCTCTTCGTTCCAGTGCTCTTTATCAGTCACAAATTGTAGTAGACCAGCATCTCTAAAACAATCAAGGGCTTCTTCCAAGCAGGGCAGGCCAGCAATAGCTTCACAGTCTAGACGCATATGGGGAAAGATGCGCCCTTGATCATAAAGAACAGTAACTGCACTGCTGATAGCTCTAGAACCGATCAGATGAAATTCTTGGCTTCGAGTATGGGTTCTTGTCGCTATCAAAGAAGGTGTTGTGTGCAATGAAGCCATTCACATTAAACGATCCTGGTGAAGTTGTTGTACCTGGAAACCTAGGCAGCCTCGGTTTTGGCTTCTGGACCTGAGGCCTGTGCTCCACATGATAATCAAATTGAGGTCCGGGAGCAGGAGGAGGAACCAGAATAGGCCAGCGAACCATGACAGGTTGGCCGCGATCAAATGCCAGCTCAATAGTGTGTGGCCTTGGAGGTGGTACAGGAGCATCGGCATTGACATGAGCTGCTAGTGGTACAATGGCTTCAGGTGGAATATTGACTTCAGGTGCATTAGAAGCTTCAGGCACATTCACTTCTGGTGCCATATTAACTTCAGGCGCCACATTTGCTTCAGCCATGACAATGTCATTGGTTTCAGTATTGGTGTTGGTGGCCACCTCAGTATTATCAACCTCCACTTGAGTAGCTGGAGGGTAGGACACGTTCTCCTCGAGAACAACTTCTTGGTTGGTAGGGGGTGTGGCAACACGCTCTTCTTCTTCTTCACGGGTTTCTTGTTGTTCTGCGGCTGATGCAGCCGGTGTATCTTCAGCAGCTTTGGCTTCAGATTCTGAGACGTTCGCAGTTGGAGTGGCTTCAGGAAACACTTGGTGTGATACTGAGTTGTGGTGCTCTTCTCCTTCTGGAACACTCAAAAGAGTGACTTGTGGCCTTGGTCCTTTGCGAAGCCTACGAAATGCGGGCGACGCATGTGGAGAGGTAGTTGGCTGGACCACATAGTCATCATCATCAAGCACCAGAGTGGTGACTTGAGTTGGGGGAGTACTTGGTGATTCTTTTGTTTTTGTGGCTTTGGCGGAGCAGGAGCTTCATTAGAATCAGCATCATCTCCAAACTGATCCACTGTGGCCCTCTGAGCGGCGATGTAGGAGAGAAAACCATCAAAGTTGTCGAAGGGGCTGATGACATTGGGATTGGCATCACGTGTGCCATCAGCCCTAGGAGTAGAAGGACCAGGATTGAAGTTGCATCTGAGGCTCTTCTTGTTCTTTACTGCAGAGTCCTTGGCATACTTGTAGTTGCGCTTGAACAAACTGTCCCCGCGACACCATAACAGAGACGATGGGTCGGCATCTGCAGGCTGTGGTCCATGGACCATGCAAGGGTAGAAACCCTGAGCAATAGCTTCAGATTTGGTCTTGGGTTGAAGATTTTTATAGAGAATATCTCCCCAAGGACGCTTGATGGCATTCTTTTCAGCATATTCCTTGGTGACGAATTTGTACTTGAACCATTGCTCGGCCCAATATCTTTGAATCCATTGGATTCGTGTTTTGCGTTGGCCATAGCTCTCTTCAGGATCAGTTTTGTATAACTCATAGAAATCTTCAGGCAAATCCATTGAAGTGCCCCCGCGGCGCTGTCTGCCTCCATTCCTTGCTGACTTTTCTGTGGCCATGTAGTTCAAACTAAATGGCTTCAAAACTTGCAAAGGCTTCCGTCTGCTGGTCACACAAGAACTAGCTTTGGGAGAATTGATGTGATGCTGTAAGAATTATGCAAATGAATGCAGACTATGAGAACTAAGGGATTCTCCCACGGACATGTACCTGTGACAGCATTAGAGATGCGAGGGAAGGGGAAGAGGTCATATGCATTCTCAGAAGATTTTGAAGATAAATCAGTTTTGAAGACATTGACCACATAGCGCGAAGACATTCACTTATATGTTGGGAGTTGGTTCCAGATTTATACGAATCCAAGAATAGGTACAAGTGAGGAATCTAACTATGTGTGAAGCATAAGTGAATATACTAGGCATGTTATGAGATGCAGAACAGGATAGATCCAAGTTTGTGGGGACAGAAACCACTTTTGGTGAAGAAGGATGAATCTATCGGATCAAAAAGGCAGTAAAAGTGAGTTTTAATTACCACACGAAGAACTGCTAGACGGAGTAGAGAGGAGGCCGAGCAGTTCGATCTTCTGTGCCCTAACTTGGCGACGGAGGACACCTACGGCGGCGGAGGAGAAGACGAGGTCCGCGGCCGGCGTGAGGACGGCATCGGTGAGGTCATGGCAGCTAAGCGCTTCGTCGCTGGCGTCGTCGGGAGCTAGCGGTGGCGCTAGGGTTTGTGCAAGGTGGAGAGGTGGAAGAAGTATTTTGACTGTGATGTGATGTGTATTTATAAGGAAAGGGACATCATAGCACAATTATGCAGGTGCCCCTGGCGGTTCACATCTGAGGGACACGTGGCGAACATGCAACACATTGGAAGTTGTTCCATGTTCCCACGCACGCCTGGACTGTCGGGTGGTCGTTCCGACTTCTCCGGGTGTCAAGCAATAAGGATAAATCTTTTAAAACATATTCAATTTTTGTCTCTGTGTCTTCGGCTGACAAGGACGCGGAGAAGACATTCGACGGTTTCAATAGAATGCATATGATTTGGATAGATAGAATTGGAGATAGAAGCATAGAAGAGGTTAGGGTCCAATCACATTCACTTAGTCCAAAAGATTCAAACGAGAAGACATAGTTATAAGTGAATGTTGTAGAGGACAGAACACAAATATATGCATATATCTGAGTCAGACCAAATCAACAAAGTGAAGATCAACATGAAGACAAATCATTGTTGAAGATAAATCAAATGCGAATACTTTGCAATTGTAACGCCAAGAGAAACACTTCAAACAAAGGTTTTGGTGGTGGCGTTACCCACCGTATAGGACGTATTAGACCCAGACACGGCGCACAATTATCGTGGCGCTCCGAAGTCAAATTCCGCATTAATGTATTCACACTTAGAGTGTATGTCTTCATTGATTGAAGATATACATTACTTCGTGTGTTGCACATCTAAGTCATCAACATGCATAAGTGTTAGGATGTGTGCCTAATCATAGGACATTTGAGGATTCCAAGATATTTATCTCACACCACAACTTGCAAAACCTTTTCTCATCCAAGGGCTTTGGGAAGATATCTGCCAATTGCTCTTCAGTGTTGACGTGAATGATATCAATATCTTCCTTCATGACATGATCTCTGAGGAAGTGATGACGAATTTCAATGTTCTTTGTCTTCGAGTGCTGAACTGGGTTGTTGGCAATCTTGATGGCGCTTTTATTGTCGCAGTAGAGTGGTACTTGCTTCAGATTGATGCCATAGTCCTTGAGAGTTTGCTTCATCCATAGAAGCTGAGCGCAGCAAGATCCAGCGGCAATGTATTCAGATTCAGCAGTGGAGAGAGACACACAATTCTGCTTCTTTGAAGACCAACAGACAAGTGATCGTCCCAGAAAGTGACATGTGCCTGATGTAGACTTGCGATCCACCTTGTCACCAGCATAATCAGCATCCGAGAATCCAACTAGATCAAACTCTGAGCCCTTTGGATACCATAATCCTAGTGTTGGGGTGTAAGCCAAATATCGAAGAATTCGCTTCACAGCTAAGTGATGCGATTCCTTTGGTGCCGCTTGGAATCGGGCACACATGCAAACACTAAGCATGATATCTGGCCTAGATGCACATAAGTAAAGTAAAGAACCAATCATGGAGCGGTATACCTTTTGATCGAACTCTTTACCATTGGCGTCGGGACTCAGATGACTTTTGGATGGCATTGGCATCGTGTATCCTTTGCAGTCTTGCATTCCAAACTTCTTCAGGCAGTCTTTGAGGTATTTCTCTTGAGATATAAAGATGACGTTGCTTTGTTGACGAATTTGAGGACCTAGGAAGAACTTCAGCTCATCCATCATGGACATCTGATATTGCTCTTGCATCATGTGTCCAAATTCATCACTGTATCTCTTGTCAGTGCAGCCGAAGATAATGTCATCCACATAGATTTGGCACACAAACAGTTCACCATCTCACCATCATATGTCTTCGTGAAGAGTGTGGGATCCAGGGAACCAGGTTTGAAGCCTTTGCTCTTCAGGAAGTCTTTGAGTGTGTCATACCAAGCGCGAGGGGCTTGTTTGAGGCCATATAGTGCCTTGTTGAGCTTGTATACCATATCAGGATGTTTTGGATCTTCAAAGCTAGGTGGTTGTGCAACATACACTTCTTCTTCAATCTTGCCATTGAGAAAGGCACTCTTCGCATCCATTTGATACAGAAGGATGTTATGATGATTTGCATAGGCTAGCAGTATGCGAATGGCTTCAAGCCTAGCCACATGAGCAAATGTTTCATCGAAGTCAATCCCTTTAACTTGAGTGTATCCTTGAGCAACGAGACAAGCCTTGTTTCTGACAACTTGACCATGCTCATCTTGCTTGTTACGATATATCCATTTGGTGCCTATTATGTTGTGCTTGCGAGGGTCAGGACGCTTGACTAATTCCCACACATTGTTCAGCTTGAACTGTTGAAGCTCTTCTTGCATAGCTTGAATCCATTCAGGTTCCATGAAGGCTTCAGCAATGCATTGATGCTATCAATTATCTTCTCAATCTGTACTTCATTTGCAACACGAGGATGAACTGGACGAAGATTTTGCTCTTGCTGATCATTGTCTTCATTTGGAGGATTGGCTTCAGGCTGAGCATTATCTTCAGGTTGATTAGGCGCAGAAATGGACGTAAGGTTGAGTCCATGAGAAGACTTCGATCACCAGTCATATGATTAGTGCATCCACTGTCCGCCTTTCATCCGCAGACAGATGGACAGACCAAGAGAGTCAATCAGATTCTGGAGGACATGTTGAGAGCTTGTGCGCTAGATTACGGATCTAGTTGGGATGATAATTTACCTTACGCGGAGTTGTCATACAACAACAGTTACCAAGCTAGTTTGAAGATGGCACCTTTCGAAGCTTTGTATGGACGAAGGTGCAGGACACCGTTAATGTGGGATGAAGTTGGAGACCGTCAGTTGTTTGGACCAGATTTGATCAAAGGGTCAGAAGAGAAGGTTAAGCTGATTCGAGATAGACTGAAGGTAGCTCAGTCCAGGCAGAAGAGTTATGCAGACTCGAAACGCAAGGAGGTAGTCTATGAAGTTGGAGACAGAGCATATCTTCATGTATCACCTCTGCGAGGAGTTAAACGTTTTGGACTCAAGGGAAAGTTAGCCCCGAGATTTGTAGGACCATACCGATTTTTGGAACGTATGGGAGAAGTGGCCTACAAGTTGGAGTCACCCGAAGGACTGTCAGGAGTTCATGATGTGTTTCATGTTTCCCAGTTGAAGAAGTGTCATGCTGAGATGGCCGATATTCCTCTAAGAGATACAGTGCCCCTGGAAGCAATTCAGTTGGATAGTGATCTGACCTATGAGGAGAAACTAGTCAAGATTCTCGAGTTTGCCAGCCGAGTTACACGCGGCAAGGTTTGCAAGGTTCAGTGGAGCCACCATACCGAGGATGAAGCCACCTGGGAACGAGAGGATGATCTACGGAAAGACCACCCACACCTATTTTCTAGCCAACCCGAATCTCGAGGACGAGATTCATCTTAAGGGGGGTAAGTTTGTAACATCCCAAATTTTCAATTTGGAATGTTATACATAGGTCATCATATGCATATCATATTTTATTGCATTTTGTTTTGCGATCCTCGAAATTCTAAGCAACTCAAGGACCCATGGAGAGAGAGTTCGGGATTTCACCATTTTCGTATTTGAATTTTCTCAAATATCGAAACAAGGATCATTTTGGTTTTAATTATTTTTCTCTCCGAAAATATTTCATATTAAAATACTTGAGAGGAGATAATATGACTTCTCCAAAATAAAAGAAATATTGGAGGAAATATATTAAAATCAAATAAATATTTTTTATTTGGATATTATTGCTATTTTATTTGAATTAGCAAAATATGCATTTTTCAAAAGTTGCATTTAGGCCAAGAAAATGTTCATCATGTTCTAAATATTTTATTGAGACGGTGAAAATTTGTTTTGGCATTTTTAGATTTTTTATTTTTTATGTTATTAGGATTTTTCTCGGCAGATCTGTTTTAAAAGAAAAAAGAAAAAAAGTTTTGGACCGACTGGACCAAAGCCCAGCCGGCCCAATCCAGCGCCGCTGCCATCATCGTCCCCGAGCCGGACTCCTCGAGGGAGTCCGACGCCGCCGCGCCTCGCCGCCCCCTCCCACATGCCACCTCGTCCCCCGCCCCCTTTATAAGCAGACCCGCCCCCCTGGAGCCCCACATCGCCCGCGCCGCCGCCTGCCCTCGCCAGCCCCGCCGCCGAGCAGCACCGCCGCCCCCTCCGCGTCGCCGTCGCCCGAGCCGCCCCGCGCCGTCGCCAGCCCCGCCCGAGCCGCCCCGTTCGCCGAATCGAGCCGCCGTTCACCGGATCTCGTCTGCCGGTTTTTTTGGTTTTTAGGTAAAAACCTCGGTTTTCTTAAAGAACCCTAGATCGGTTTATTTTTTTGTTAGATTGGTTTGGTTCGTTTCGTCAGATTATTTGTTTAGCGGACGTTCGTCCGTTCATTCGTTTTAACGAATGATGTTCGCCGGTTAGGTTCAGACAGCGAACGTTCATTCGTTAGTCTTTTCTTTTTATTTTCTTTTTCGGCCAGGGACCTATTCGCGATTATTTTTATCGCAGATTAGCCCCTGATCTTCAAACCCTCGTCGTTTCTTAACCGTTTGTCCAAATCCAGTGAAACCAACGCCAAAATCTTCGTCTCGAGCCCCTCTTTATGATTAATCAACTTGAACAAGGTTTTGAAAATTTAAAGTTTGGTTCCAAGCAGATTTGAATTCGAAGTTCTTTTGACCGTAGTTTCGGTTCCGTAGCTCCGATTCGATTGATTCTTTTTTCAAATCGAATCTCTTCAGTTGAGTTTTCAGATTTGATCTTCTTATTCAAGTTTTACCCATGCATCTATGCTTGAGTGCTTATGTATGCTATTGTTTGTTTGCGATAGAATTCCCGGAGTGCGAAGCGTGCTACTACGAGTCTCTAGGGTTTGCAGATCGTCAGCAAGGCAAGTAACACATTGATCGTACTCTTTTAATACCCAGTTTATGCATTAGTTTCAATCCTAAAATATTGCATGATTAGGATGTGATTAACATGTGGGTTTTGGGAAGTAGATGATGAGGTAGAACCTATTGCCCTGTTTTATTATCAAACCCTTGGGAGTTTCTTCTACGTTATGCTTATGTTGCCATGCTATGCTCGTAGACGTGGATTGAGTTTGAGTGTATCCATGACAGATGTGAGATTGTTAATTAATGTTTCAACTTAAGGTGGCAACTCTAATACACATCTGGGTGGATTGTTGGTCTCGGCGCCTGGGGTTATACCAGTGTTGTCCTAGGAGATCCCGGGGTTATACCGTGTGATCCTCCTATGGTCCGCCACCCAGGCTCGAAGGGATCATAAGATTGTTCATGCTAGAAACTTCCGTGTGCAGCCACAAGCTATTATGAGCTCTAGCATAGTTGAGTATGTTGCATGACCTCTTCCAGTGGTAGACTAGCAGATGTAGGGGATGTAGGTTGGTACTGTCTACCCGGGGTTAGAGTTAATGCTTCTGAAAACTGTGTCCCGGTCATCCGTTTCTCAAACACCATGTAGTGCGAGAAATCCAACGGAGGAGATCGAGTCTTGTGGGGAAAAGTTCGTAAACCTCTGCAGAGTGTATAAACTAATCATGGTTAGCCGTGTCCCTGGTTATGGACATCTTGAGTATCTGGTTCTTGGATTATCATATGGATCTCATCACTCTAAATTAATTTGTTGGGTTGATAATTACTTTTTATTGGGATTGAGATGGGGGTACCATTCTCAATGTTGTTCAACTACCATGATAGTTAAATAAAATATATTCATTTGTCGTAGGGAAAAATTGGCTTTTCGCAAAACATTATAACCATAGAGCCTCCACTAGCCATATATGCATGTAGTGATAGCATTTATTCTGTTCATTGCTCTACTGTGTTATATTGCCAGCATATTCCATGTGTTGACCCGTTTTCGGGCTGCAACATATCATGTTGCAGACTTTTCAGACGAAGAGTAAGGTGTGCTAGGTCGTTGTCGTGCACTCAGCTATGCCGTTGGAGTTGATGGACTCACTTTATCTTCCAAGCCTTCCGTTGTTATCTTATTTAGATGGCCTTAAGCCATATTTATTGTAATAAGTTCTCTATTGAGACTATCGATGTAATAAAGGTGTGATTGCTACTCTGTTATAAATCCATTCAAGTACTGTGTGTGTCAGCATCACCGATCCAGGGATGACATTGAAGCACAGAGATTTTACCGTCTGAGGTCGGATCGCTACAGATACGGCTAGCCATGGAAAGTGAAAGTATGGTTGAAAAAGGAATAAACTTTATTTTCTGTTTGGGAACCGCCTATGATATATCTAGCATGGAAAGTGTTGGGAACTCTAAGTCATTTTCGTTGTGGGAAGGATACACCTCCCAAAATATTTTTATCTCTAAGTTTTTCGCTTTGAGCTCTGGCACCTCTACAAATCCCTACTTCCCTCTACGAAGGGTCTTTCTTTTACTTTATGCATTTTTATTTTTAAATTTGAGTCTCCATCTTCTCTTATAATAGCACCAACTAGGAGGCAATATGATCGTACTTGAGTATTGGGTGTAGCTAATATGCGAGTGTGTTTCATGAATGGATCATTGGTTGAGCATGATGGGCTAGGGATAACTTATTTTAGCGTTGATATTTTGAAAGACATGGTTGCTTGTTGAGATGCTTGAGTATTTAAATTATCATGTCAAAACGAGACTATTTCTTTGGACACATAAAAGTCCAAATGTCCATGCTATAACGAAAAGAATATGATATGACATGTTAGGCAGCATTCCACATCAAAACTTCTTTTTTATCACTTCCCTACTCGAGGACGAGTAGGAGTTAAGCTCGGGGATGCTGATACGCCTCCAACATATCTAAATTTTTTGATTGTTCCATGCTGTTATATTATCAATCTTGGATGTTTTATAATCATTTTATATCATTTTTTGGTACTAACCTATTAACATAGTGCCAAGTGCGAGTTGCTATTTTCTGCATCTTTTTTACATCGTGGGAAATCAATATCAAACGGAGTCCAAACGCAACGAAACTTGACAGAGGTTTTTTTGGACCATAAGGAACATAATGGGACCTGTATGTGCCTGAGGGGTGCTCCGAGGAGAGCACAACCCACCAGGGCGCGCCTAGAGGCCCAGGCGCGCCCTGGTGGGTTGTGCCCACCTTGGGTGCCCCCCGGACCGCCTCTTTGCTCTATAAATACCACAATATTCCCAAAACCCTAGGGGAGTCGACGAAATATTGATCCAGCCACCGCAGAGTCCAGAACCACCAGATCCAATCTAGACACCATCTCGGATGGGGTTCACCACCTCCATTGGTGCCTCTCCGATGATGCGTGAGTAGTTCTTTGTAGACCTTCGGGTCCGTAGTTAGTAGCTACATGGCTTCCTCTCTCTCTCGCTGAATTCTCAATACAATGGTCTCTTGGAGATCCATATGATGTAACTCTTTTGCGGTGTGTTTGTTGGGATTAGTGAACTTTGAGTTTATGATCAGATCTATCTTTTTATATCCATGAAAGTTATTTTAGTTTCTTTGGTCTCTTATATGCACGATTGCTTATAGCCTTGTATTTATTCTCCAATATTTGGGTTTTGTTTGGCCAACTTGATCTATTTATCTTGCAATGGGAAGAGGTGCTTTGTAGTGGGTTCTATCTTACGGTGCTTGATCGCAGTGACAGAAGGGGAACCGACACGTATGTATCGTTGCTACTAAGGATAAAACGATGGGGTCTATCTCTACATAGATAGATCTTGTCTACATCATGTCATTGTTCTTATTGCATTACTCCGTTTCTCCATGAACTTAATACACTAGATGAATGCTGGATAACGGTCGATGTGTGGAGTAATAGTAGTAGATGCAGGCAGGAGTCGATCTACTAATCTTGGACGTGATGCCTATATAATGATCATTGCCTGGATATCGTCATGATTATTTGAAGTTCTATCAAATTCCCAACAGTAATTTGTTCACCCAACGTTTGCTATTTTTCTCGAGAGAAGCCACTAGTGAAACCTACAGACCCTGGGTCTCTTTCTCATATATTTGCCTTTGCGATCTACTTTTCTTTTGCATTTATTATTAGATCTATTAAACCAAAAATACAAAAATACCTTGCTGCAATTTATTCTTATTTATTTTATTTGGCGTTCGATCTATCAATCTACTACAATTTTATCTCACGTCTATTTGCCTATCTTGAGGCGTTGTACCCGGAAGGGATTGACAACCCCTTTTACACGTGGGGTTGCGAGGATTTGTATCTATGTGCAGGGGCTGCTTATGTTGTGTTGCTTGGTTCTCCTACTGGTTCGATAACCTTGGTTTCATATCTGAGGGAAATACCTACCGCCTCTGTGCTGCATCATCCCTTCCTCCTTGATGAAATTCCGACGTAGCTTCAAGCGACATCAGATGTCCGGCAGCAGCTCAATCCTGTGAACCTTCCTGAAGATAACCTTGTGGCCTTGCCACTCATAAACTTGTTTGTGGAGGCATGCCACATCATCTTCCTGTGTAAGCTTTACAAGAACAGTATGCCTCACAAATGAAGGAGTAGCTTTGAACTTCTTGTGCTTCAGTACACCCTGGAAAATAGGCCTGACAACAGTGAGACTGGAATTCATCTCGACATTGGTATAAGCGCAAATGGCTTCCAGGATCCAACAGCCTAAGAACTCTGTTTTCCCAGTGCGTATATTCAGGTCATCCGCCTCATAGCGAGTGACATGTACAACCACACAATCTTTGTCTGCATCAGGGCTCTAATTGAAACAGAAACAAATTCTGAATTACTTTCCAGTATAAGAAACACAAGTTATTTAAACCACTATGTAGAGTCAAAAGTATGCATGACAGGGAAGGTAGAATGGCATCGAAGCTAATAAAATTTTGCATTATTCATCACCACATACTTATATGAAAAACCACAATCGAGATCGGGAAAGAAGAAAATCATCTTGGGCAGCTCAGCGGGGGGGGACACATCCTCGAAGGGGGAAAACTGCTCCTGCAGGGCCACGGGGGTTGTAACCTCAAATGGGGCGTTGACTATCTCAGTAGTGGCCGTGAGCGTATCTAGGGTCGGATCGGTGGCCACCTCCATCTTCTTGGAGCTCTCTGTCTCGTGGGGATCAGCCTCTCGCGTCTGCTCCAACATCGGTAGATGTTTGCCTGGTTCTCCTTGGTCCATCATGAAACTGACGAATACTAGGAGACCACGGAAAGGAAAACACAATCGCAATGACAATGAAACAAAAATGAGAGTGAGGATGAAAGTGCAATCATGCCCTTAATCTTATTTCGATGTTGATGACAATGTACTCATAGGGGAATAACAAAGTTTGTCAAGTATATCTTAGGTTTTAGTCCCCTCGGGATCATGTGTGTGCGGGATTATGATTTCAGAATTATTTATCTTCCTCAAGAACGAAGAAACAAGTCTACTGGCACAGCCACCTTTTTATGCTTGTTCTTGAGTATAGGGATCCCGCACTATTAAGAGGGGAACATGGGGTCTCGTGAGAGTCTTGCTCAAAATCTTCTAAAAACTCATTATCTGATTTTCATCTCTGTCAGATGACCGGTACTCACCGGACGTCCGGCTCCTCCTATACAGATCCAAAACATCGGATGTCCGGGACCCTCCGGTCGTCCGGTACCTTCTATACCGTGCCAAAGCATCGGACGTCTAGTCCCTGACGGACGTTCGCTGTCGGCCGAGCCCTCGGTTGTCCATTGTGTATCGGACGTCCAACGCTGCAGTGTTGTTTTGGGTTCCCACGGGAGAGGGTTGACCATTCACTTTGAGCAAACCCTAGAACACATTTCTCTCTCTCTCTCTCTCTCTCTCTCTCTCTCTCTCTCAATCTTCTACACCAAATCTTAGATCCCTAAGGGATTTGAGAGCATTTGAGAGAAGTTGTCCATCCAAGTGATAGATCCACTCCTTCCCCTTCTTTGCACCAAAGGAATTCATGATTTGAGCAAGCCTTGAGATTTTCCTCATCGTTCTTGTTACTCTTGGAGGTTGGAGACTCCTAGGCGGTAGGAGTCTTTCGGAGAGGAATCGACCATTGTGATTACCCCCGGAAAGTTTGTGAGGGTTTGGAGACCACCCCAAGGTCTACCACTAGTGGTTGAGAAACGCCTTTGTGGTGTTGTCTCAAAGGGAGAATAGGGTGAGCCTTCGTGGCGTTGGTGTGCCTTCGTGGTAACATCCACCTCTCTAATGGTGACGTAGCTTCCCTCCAAGGAAGTAAACATCGGCATACATCCTCGTCTCTCGAAGTTGCGGTTATCCCTAACCCTAACTTCCTACTTGTGGTTACTTGTCTCTTAGGCCTTACTTATGTCATATTGTGCTTGCTTACTCACATACTTGTGTTACTTGTTTACCTTGCTTAGCTCTGAGCATCATACTTGCAATTGTTAGGCTCACTTTCATATTCCGCATTATTGCCTAAAATTGCTAAGCAATAATTAAAATTTGTAATTGTACCTATTCACCCCCCCTCTAGGTCCATCTCGATCCTTTCAATTGGTATTAGAGCCTCGTGCTCTATTCTTGTGGCTTAATCGCCCTAGAGCAAGATGAACCACAACGGGACTCCCCTTGTTGCGGATCCGAAGGATAAGGGCGCGGCTTCCACGGAAGTCAACTCCTTCACTTCTGAGGATCTGGAACGGGTGCTTGCTAAGAAAAAGGAGGAGCAAGATGCTTCTCTTGAGGCCTTGGTCCAAATGAGACTAGCCACACTAACCACGATGCTTGCACCACTTTCTGGTGGTGCAGCCTCGAGGCCAACTGTGCCAACTCCTTCACTTGGCCAACAACCTCCTAGTAATGAACACTCCAGTGGAGTGTTCCTTGGCTTTATGCAAGACCTCAAATAGAGAAACCAAAGTATAACCCTCAAGGCAAACCTCCTTTACATTATGACACTACCAATTTTGCTTTGTGGAGAGTTGCTATGCAGGATCATCTCTGATATGGAAATGATGAGATGTTGGAGATCTTGGAGCATGGCTACCAAGCTATTGACCTGAAGAATCTTACACCAAGAGAGATATATGCCAAGAATCTCAATGACACAGCAACCATGTGCATAAGGAGAGGTATGACTGACAATCAAAGGAGACCATACATACACATCACAAGTGCTAAGGAATTATGGGATAGCATTGTGAGGACCAAGACCGGTACTTCCACTCTCCGGCTTGCTCAATATGAAATTGCCAAGGGTCAATTGCAAAACTTTTGTATGGAGAAAGGTGAATCTCCCAAGCAGCTCCTTGAGCATCTCATGACAATCACCGCTGACATCGAGTCTTGTGAGTGTGACAATAAACAAGATGGATTCAACTTGACTAAGCGATTTCTCATGGACAAGTTGCTTCATGCTCTTGCTCCATATCATCACCAAATGGTGTGGGACATAAGACAACACCATGGATTCAAGTAAATGACTCTAGATGACATCATATCCACTTTTCAACTATTTGAAGAGTCAAAGGCAAATGCTACAAAACATCTTGCCATGCATGGTACCTCAACATCAAAGATCAATCTTGCATTCAAGGCCAAGCATGTATGTGAAGAAGAGCAAAGCGAAGAAGATGATGATGAGGAGGAGGATGGTGATGAGATTGACTCTAATGAGAGCCCTTCATATGAAGACATTGCTCTTTTTGTCAAGAAGTTTAGCGTGGGAAAATTCAAGGGAAGATTCCAGAAGAAGAAAGTGAGAAAATGCTACAACTGTGAAGAAACCAACCACTTCTCCAACGATTGCCCTTATGAGAAGAGAGAGGACAAACCAGGGTTTCCCAAGACCTTTCCCAAGAAGAAGTTGCCAAATACTTTGAACTCCAAACTCAAGAAGAGATATGGAAAAGCAATGGTTGCTCATGAAGAATCCGATACGGATGATGTTAGTGGTGTTGCCGGAGTAGCTCAAGATTCTCAAAACACTTTGAGACTAGTCAACAAGAGTGGTGATGTTGTCACCTACAACTACATTAAAGACTACAAGGGCAATGCTCACAAGTGCCTAATGGCAAAGGATGGTGGAAGATGGAGAGGACAAAAACTCTTCTGACAAGGTCAAGGTAACCCCACGATCAAACCCTCCTCTTTTCACTCCTTCTATTCCTTGTGATGAGTTTCTTGATGCAGAGGATAATTATGATGATGATGATATAGATGATCCTATGCTTGCTAAACTAAATAAGTTCATGTGCTCCCTCAAAGGAAATAAGATCACTATGTTTTGTATGCTTATGGAGATGGTGAGTAAGCACACCATCACCATTAAGGAACTCGAAACCCTCGTCACCGAGGAAAAGGAAAAATATGAAATCCTTGAGCGGAAAGTCCAATATGAGGAAGCATGAAATGATGAACTATGTTTGAAAATTGGTGCAAACATTGATGTTCATGCTAAAGAACTTGCCTCCTTGAAAAAGGCTAAGGACTCTTGCGAGGAGTTGATGAAGGATAAAATTAAGCTTGTGAAGTCTCATGCTTCTCTCTCTCTAAGGATTGTGAGCTTCTATCTGTTTCCCTCAAGACTAAGGAAGAAGAGCTCACTCTTCTTACCAAGAGTTTTGAGACGCTCAATCTTACTTATCTTGAAACTCTAGTCAAGGCTTACGCTTCTCCTATTATCAATGTTGATGCTTGTACTACTAACTCTAGTGGTGACCTAGCATCTATTCTTGAGGAGAATCACTTTCTCAAGGCTCATGTCGAGAAAGGACTCATGACATGTGCTCAAGGACAAAAGAACCTTAATGAGGTATTGAGCCAACACAATGAAGTGTTTGCTAAAGAGGGGCTCGGGTTTGACCCAAGCAAAAGCAAGAAGAAGACGTCTTCTCAAAAGTGCACCACTCATCTAAAAGAAAAGTTTGTGCGAGAAGGGCACAAGGATAAAGGTAAGGTTGTGAGTGGGAAGGCCACAAGGGGCATGCCCACTCTCAACAAGCCAAAAGAGTTCATGCCTCCATCCTATGTACTTCGTAAAACTGAGGACGGAGAAGTTTATGCAAAATTTGTTGGTCCTCGAAATGCATTCTGGTTTTATGCTATTTGGGTCCCTAAGACCCTTGTGACTAACTTGAGAGGTCCCATTGCAAAATGGGTGCCTCTAACTAAGTCATAATTGTGTGTAGGTTGCTTTCTCTGGTGGAGTAAAATGGGTGATCGATAGTGGATGTACCAATCATATGACCGGAGATAGCAAATTGCTCTACGATTTCATGGAAGCTATTCAAACATTTATGAGCACTATGTTTGGTGGAGGATCAAACGGATAGGTACTCGGGTTGGGCAATGTAACTATCACAAATGACATGTCTCTTGCAAATTCCATGCTTGTCCAATCCCTTAAATACCGTTTGCTTTTCGTTCGCCAATTGGCTTCTGTTGGTTATGATACACTCTTTGGACTAACAGATGTGAAAGTCCTTAAGAGAGATACTCTCGAAGTGGCCTATGTTGGAGAGTTGGATGGCAACCTTTACACGATTGATTTCTCGAAAGACAGAACATTCCATGCAACTTGTCTAATGGCCAAGGCTGACAAGGGGTGGCTTTGGCATCGCCGGCGAGCCCATGTCGACATGAGAAATCTTCAAGATCTCTTAAAGGGTAATCACATTCTTGGACTAACCAATGTCTCTTTTGAGAAAGATCGTGTGTGTAGTGCATGCATAGCCGGGAAGCAATATCAATCAAAGTACCCCCCCCCCAAGAATATTGTGTCTACTTCAAGGCCTTTGGAGCTCCTTCATGTGGATCTTTTTGGGCCTCCTTCATGGGATAGTCTTGGTGGGAAAAAGTATGGACTTGTCATTGTTGATGATTACTCAAGATATACATGGGTGTTTTTCCTCAAGTCCAAGGACGAGACGAAGATCACCTTCATTGATTTTGCCAAGCAAGCACAACACAAGTTTGACAAAGAAATCTTGGCAATAAGAAGTGATAATGGCTCTGAGTTCAAGAACTACTCCTTGGAAGGATTTCTTAGTGATGAAGGGATTGAGCATCAATATTCTGCACCATACACGCCTCAACAAAATGGTGTTGCAGAAAGGAAGAATCGTACACTTGTGGAGATGGCAAGGTCCATGTTGGATGAGTACAAGTCGCCACATAGTTTTTGGGCCGAGGCTGTCAACACCGCATGCCATGCATCAAACCGGCTCTTTCTTCGCACAATATTGGAAAAGACTCCATATGAGCTCCTAACCAGAAACAAGCCAAATGTCAAGTACTTTCAAGTATTTGGGTGCAAATGTTTCATCCTCAACAAAAGAGAATGGTTAGGTTAATTTCAATCCAAAACAACCAAGGGCATATTTGTTGGCTATGGATCAAACTCTCACGCCTATAGAGTCTACAACAAATCCAATGGATGTGTTGTAGAAACTTCTGACATGGTGTTTGATGAATTTAATGGTTCCCATGGGGAGCAAGTTGATCTAAGTGATGTAGGTGAAGAAGATTCGTCTCAAGATATTTTGTCTATGGGTGTTGGTGCTCTCCTTCACATGGAACAAGAACCTCATGATGATGAAGAAGAAGATGGAAGTCTTACACATCATCAAACCACTTCAACATCCATACCACCACAAGCTCCTATTGCTCAACCAATGCCCATAGTTCAAGTACAAGAAGATGATCAAGTCCCTCATCATGATCATTTTCAAGAACAAGATCATCATCAAGGGCAAGAACAAGAAAATGCAATCATTGATGATGAACCTCAACAAATGCAATATGAAGAAGAAGATCTTCTGCCACACATTAATGATCCATATGTTGAGAATGTAGATGATGGACATGAAGTAGAACCTCGCGAAACCCTAACCTCCATCATGCCCCGAGTGGCCGGTCGTGTTGATGTTGATAAAATTCTTACAGGCATATCGGAAGGTAGAGTCACTCGTAAACAATTGAAAAACTTTTGTGCTCACTTCTCGTTTGTTTCTAGTGTTGAGACTCTCAAGGTACAAGATGCATAGATGGACAACGATTGGCTCGTTGCTATGCAAGAAGAGTTGAACAATTTTGAACGCAACCAAGTGTGGTCATTAGTCAAGAGGCCAACTACGGAACACAATGTCATTTGAACAAAATGGATTTTCAAGAACAAGCAAGATGAGAATGGTGTAATCATCCGCAACAAGGCAAGGTTAGTGGCACAAGGGTACTCAAAAGTTGAAGGTTTGGACTTTGGTAAGACCTTTGCTCTCGTTGCCCATCTTGAATCTATTCGCATCTTACTTGCTTATGCTGCCTTCAATGGTTTTACATTACATCAAATGGATGTGAAGAGTGCCTTCCTTAATGGTCCTCTACAAGAAGAAGTATATGTATCACAAACCTGGGTTCGTTGATCCCGATCACAAAGACTATGTGTATAAACTTCATAAGGCTTTGTATGGCCTCAAACAAGCACCTCGTGCTTGGTATGATCATCTTAAGAAGTTTTTACTCGATGATGGTTTTGTGAGAGGGGTGATCGATCCCACTATTTTTACTAAGAGGGACAAGGGTGAGTTGATCTTATGCCAAATCTATGTAGATGATATCATTTTTGGTTCTCCTAACACTCATTTGTGCAAGAAGTTTGTGGCTTCCATGACCAAGAACTTTGAGATGTCACTCAATGCGGATTTGAAGTTCTTTCTCGGATTCTAAATTCAACAATTCCAAAAAGGAATTTTCTTGTCTCAAGCAAAGTACCTCAAGGATATTCTAGAGAAGTTTGGCATGTCTGATGCTAGTCCATGTAATACACCCATGCCAACAAAAATTGTACTCACTAAAGACGCAAACGGTATCCCTTTTGACCCATCTATTTACTGCTCTATGATTGGTTCATTGCTTTATCTTTGTGCATCTAGACCAGATATCATGTTCAGTGTATGCATGTGTGCTAGATTTCAAACTTTCCCTAAGGAAAGTCATCATAAGGCGGTTAAGCATATTCTTAGATACCTTGTTCACACTCCAAAGTTGGGTTTATGGTACCCCAATGATGCTAAGTTTGATCTCATTGGGCACACGGATGCGAATTGGGCTGGAGACAAAGTGGATCATAATTCCACCTCCGGTGCATGTCAATTTCTTGGACGCTCCTTGGTAAGTTGGTCCTCGAAGAAACAAAATTGTGTTGCCCTCTCCACTGCTGAAGCCGAATACATTGCAACCGCCAGCTGTGCAACTCAATTACTATGGATGAGGAAAACTTTGAAGGATTACGGTATCACCTATAGACATGTGCCTCTTCTATGTGATAATGAAAGTGCCATCAATATTGCTGAGAATCCCAAAGATCATACCCGCACTAAGCACATTGATATTATGTATCATCTCTTGAGAGATCATGTGGAAAAGGGTGACATTGATATTGCTCATGTTGGTACAGATATGCAACTTGCAGACATTTTCACCAAACCATTGGATGAAGCAAGGTTTTGTCAACTTAGGCGTGAACTTGGTATCTTGGAGCTTGACAACATTATGTGAAATCTAGTACCCATCCATGCATTCACTTCATGTCTTGTTTAGATGTAGGCATATGTTTAGGGGGGCACACTCAACTCATGAGTACTCTCACCCTATATAATGCATAAAAAGAACAAACACTCTCAAAGTTACCATGTTCTTCGAACTACGGTACTTTAAATGACGGAGTAGTGTTATTCAGCCCAAGGACACTATCTTCGCGGTATCACGACACTTATACTCACACATGGTGGCCTATCCTCAAAGGAGGGGATGTCCAATCATGTTTGGGGTTCATAACATGTGTGTCTAGTTGCTCACCATGTGGTATTTTCATGTTTGATTGCCCATAGTATTTTGTCGTGTACCCATTCTTGTATTTTGGTTCATCTAGATATTTCTTGTGCTGTCTGCCAAAACTTTTGCCACCGGTCGTCTGACGGTTCTCGGACGTCTAATGACACACAGCTTCCGGTCGTCCGACATCACTCGGCTGTCTGGTTGCTGTGCAGAAATCATGCACAGCCAAATCACTCCCCAGGTCTCGGACGTCCGTGGCCTGGCTCGTCCACCAGTGCCCGGACGTCCGACCTTGGTCGGTCGTCCGATGTAGTTTGCGGCTCATATAAATACTTCGGGGTCGGGCTGAGCGGTTGCCCTATCCTATTTTTTTCCTCCCCATGACTAAGTCTGCCGCCGCGCCGCCAGGAGGGCGATTTCTCCCTCGCCGTCGCCTAGGGGAGCCACTTCGCCGCGCCCCCGTCTTGCTCTTCCTCGCCTCTGGCTCTGATCTGGTACCCCCTCCTGCCTGGTTCCTCGTTTTTCTCTCGTCTCCGTCACTCGTTCATGTACACGGTAGTGATCCCCTTTCTCTCTCGGATAATCTCTCAGGTGAGGTTCGTCCCACGATGGTGAAAATCAAGCACACCACTCGCAAGGATGCTGGGGGTACCTCTGCCCACGGTAATATATGTCCTTTCGATTCCAATTTTGATCATCACCGTCTCCGTTCATGCCAAGGGCTCACTATGTTTTGTCCATATTCTTCTCCTCTTGGTTTCAGCCCCTCGTCGAGGTGGTTCTGATGACTCTCAAGAGGAGCTGCGTCCGCACAAGCATGCTGGGAAACCACCTGTGATTGAGGAGTCCACCTCTGTCGACGGCTCTGACTATGAAGAAGACATGGAAGAAGAGGAGTGTGGTGCACAAGTGGTGTTTTCATCCTGCCCTCGCGGTTCTCGAAGGGCCACTCACATGCCTGCTCTTCCTCCCGATCAGCCGCATGCAGATGGTCATCACATTCCTCTTGAGGCTCCTCAATTTCATGGGCGTGTTCTCAAGGATTTCACCAAAGTGCCCAAGCCTGCATATCTTAAGTTCTGGCGTGATGTTGATCAATTCGAATTGGTCCAAGACTCTCTGGATCAAAATTTTCGCACCAATGTTCACGCAGATATCTACACCTCTGTTGTCCTCCCAAAGGGTCTCTCTCTGCACCACTTCATTGACTTATTGAGGCATACTATAAATATCTCTCTCATATCCCGTGTGAGGGTTGACCATTCACTTCAAACATACTCAAGAACACTTTTCTCTCTCTCGCTCTCTCTCTCTCTCTCGCTCACTCTTGTACACCAAATCTTAGATCCCTGAGGGATTTGAGAGCATTTGAGAGAAGTTGTCCATCCAAGTGATAGATCCACTCCTTCCCCTTCTTTGCACCAAAGGAATTCATGATTTGAGCAAGTCTTGAGCTTTTCCCCACCATTCTTGTTACTCTAGGAGGTTGGAGACTCCTAGGCGGAGGAGTCTTTCAGAGAGGAATCGACCATTGTGATTACCCCCGGAAAGTTTGTGAGGGTTTGGAGACCACCCCAAGGTCTACCACTAGTGGTTGAGAAACGCCTTTGTGGTGTTGTCTCAAAGGGAGAATAGGGTGAGCCTTCGTGGCGTTGGTGTGCCTTCGTGGTAACATCCACCTCTCTAACGGTGAGGTAGCTTCCCTCCAAGGAAGTGAACATCGGCATACATCCTCGTCTCTCAAAGTTGTGGTTATCCCTAACCCTAATTTCCTACTTGTGGTTACTTGTATCTTAGGCCTTACTTATATCATATTGTGCTTGCTTACTCACATACTTGCAATTGTTAGGCAAACTTTCATATTCTGCATTATAGCCTGAAATTGCTAAGTAATATTAAAATTTGTAATTGTACCTATTAACCCCCCCCCTCTAGGTCCATCTTGATCCTTTCAGAGGATCGGTTACTGCTTTGCAAAAGTTCTTTCTTTTCTCTGAACAAAAATATACCAACATCACGGAGCTTACCTTCCCTTTGTTGGGAGAGAAGAACAGTGGCAGATGCGAGTGTTGGCTTTCTTGAAGACGGTGAGGGAGACGGGGATTCGGCAAAGAGTGAAATGATGGTTGTTTTGTTCATCAAACTTAGACTGCGGGGAGGTGGGGTTTTGTGATACGGCGGCTCGTTACTGCCGTGCTACGACCGGGGTGACTCTCCGCCTGCATACAACCTTCTAATTTGGTGGATGGCATTTGGGCCCGCGCGTTGCATGGCCCGCATGTCGGTGAACAAAAGTAAAACGGCATTCAGTAGAGGAAGACGTTTCGATGACCTCGGAGGAGCCAGAAGCGGTAGTGTATCCACTGTACTAGTAGTAATTGTTTTTTCTAGGTAGCTGTAGAGTGTCTCCACTATACTAGTAGTAATTGTTTCTCTGGGCCCAAGACAAAACAGCCCATCCACCCTAGTAAATAATAAAATCAATTCAAAAGCCCATATATTTACTTAATGAGAGGTGCTACCCACACCCAGCACACCGCCCCCCAAAAAACCTGGGTGATCTTCTTCCTACTCACTCCCACCCACCTCACGTCAGCTCGCTCCACTCGTACCCCCAAATTCCTCACCTCACTCCTATAGAAAACCCCAGCTCCCCTTCTTCTTCACTCGCACTACAACTAGGCTCGTCATTCGTTACTCTGCCCAAATCCGTGAGCTCGACGCGACGCCCTCGAGGAAAATGGAGTCGGCTGACCCCAGCGCCAAGAAGATGAGGCTCCTGCCAGCGGCGATGCCTGTTGTAGATCCCGCACCCGACAGCGCGGGGAGATGCGGCGAACCCGCCCCCACCGGATCCGAGGAACCCGTAGAATCTCGGGTGGACCGCATCAGCGATCTCCCAGGCGCCATCCTTGGGGAGATCATCTCGCTTCTGCCCACCAAGAATTGATGTAGCACCCAAGTCCTCTCAATTTAGCGGCGCCCTCTATGGCGCGTCATGCCCCTTAATCTCGACTATCGTCAGCTATCTCTCTTCAATGATTTTGAACTCCCAGAGCATCATCTCCTCCCACCAGGGCTCCGTTCAAAGCATCTGCATCCTGTCATGCTACCTGAGCAAGCATACCATACCCTGCACGGTGGACGCCTGGCTGAAATCCCCTGAATTCACAGAACTACAGCTGCTTGAGTTCTACTATTCCCCAGGAAATCACCTACCAGATACCGAACGCCATGTACTTGTGCCCTCAGCACTGATGTCCGTCTCCTGGTTTTCCTCCTCTCTCCACACCGCCACCTTTGCACTGTGCTACCTACCAGACAATCTGGTACTAAACCTTCGACTCCCATTTCTCAAAAAACTTTCACTTGTGCGGGTTCGTATATCGGAGGCCTCATTGCACACCAGCATCCACTCCGTTGCCCTGCCCTGGAGTGCTTGGTGCTTGTTTTCACAGTTAGAATTAGTTGTCTCCAAATAAAGTTGCCTAACCTTGTAAGAATTGGAATTTCTTTTGACGGAAGGCAGCTCATAATCCAAGATGCCCCTTCACTTCAAAGGTTGATCCTTTATTCTAGTTATCCACCGTCGCAAATAACCGTCCTCTCTGCGCCTAAACTAGAGACCTTGGGTGTAATACATGATCTCTATGCTCATTTCAAGATGGTGTTTGGATCCACAATTCTTCAGGTACTGTATATTATCATCTACACTTGTAACCATAAGTTGCATTTTAAATTTCTACGCATAAGTTATATATCATCGTGGAGTACACATTCTGTACTAATATTATATTCTATGCTCAATGAGGAGTTTCCCCATGGATAGCCTATCAATGGTGCTGGATTCTGTCAAGATCTTATATATCCAAATGAATAGTTTTGATCTGAACAAGATTATTGGCTTGCTGCAATGCTTTCCATGTCTAAGGAAGTTGTATATAAAGGTGATAATTCCACGCACATTGGAAGCCCACATATAGTGTACTAGAATTAACCATTCAAGTGTTGCTCTTTCGACACTCTTTTTTTAGACCTTAACTGTTTTCAATCTTCATGTCTATTTAGGCAACAGGATGGGGTAAGAAAGTTATAACTAATTGGTGGATTCGTAAGCACCTGGATATTCTCACTTCTCATGCCATTCGATTAAAGACAATAACGCTAGAACGATATGTAGCCAACCATGCAAACACTAGATTTGTCACATTCTTCCTGCTGAATGCGAGGTTACTATTGTCCATCAGGCTTAAGTTTATCAGCAGCATAGTTTTGACGGATGGTTATGTCAAAGAGCAAAAAAGGAGTTTCAGGTCGACAAAAGAGCTTCTCAACGTGCTGGGCTACTATTTACAACATCTTGTGGTCATAATCTAGTAAATTTTATGAACCAAGATGTTCAATCTATGGACCTGGCCGATCCATTTGACTGTGACTGCCGAAAACAGTGCTGGAGTTAGATATTGTTGCCCTTTTCAATCTGGGTTTTGTCTAAACCTGATGAACAATTAACCCTCATGCTTTTGTACAATTTGTAAGATGGAGTCAGATGTTGTTGCCCTTTTCAACTCGGCTGTGACTATCATATTTTATTTGAAACAAGGCAAATGGCTTGCCATTCGTTAAATTAAGAGTGAAATGTTGTAACAAATCCCAACCAAGGGAAATGACATCACTCTCGCCAGCTGCTTGAGCTCACTCTGCATTTACAGAACCCAAGTGACTAGCCCCCACCAGCACCCACAAACTTATTTTGAACTAGCACACTAAATGGGCTGTAAATTTTCATAAGAAAGGCTGCATGACCGTGACAGATTTGGATTCTGACATTTGGGACCCACGAGGAAAAAGCCTATCCAAGGTGGTGTCGACTTACTAGCTAATAGTCAACAAACGATTCTACCTACCAGCCGTTGGATTGACATCCAACATCTGTCGTGTATCTTCTATCTCTTGTCTTCTTCCTCCAGCCACCCGAACCAAACCACCCCGTCGGTTCCGCCTGCTCCCGCCTCCCACGGCTGGCTGCGCCTCCGCCGCCCTACCGTGCCCTCCGACATTGGCCAGTCCCTCCCTCTATTCCCCCACACGTCTTGTTATTCTCCGACGACGTCAGCCCCAACACTCACCCGCACCCAAACCAGTCCGCCCTCGTACTCCCCTCCGCCTGCGACTGGACCAGCGCATCTTCCACGGCTCCTGTTCGTTCCGTCTGAGGCCTCGTTGTCGTCCTCCGCCTTGGTTCGCTCGCCGTGCGCGGTGTGCCGCCCTCTTGCGTTGTCAATGTCGTCAACAACCGAGAGGAACAAGGAGATGATTGTACATGGAGAGGATGACAGTAGGGACCCACCAGGGTCATGGCAGTACGCAACTAAGAGCCTCGTTATTACAAGCCCAAAAATGGTTCCTCCAAATGGTTGGACATCTGGGGCTCACGCCATTGTCAATGTAGTCAATAAACGAGAGAAGCACACAATGAGCGGGTGACACCAGGGACCCAGCAGGTCACGCAGTTTTTTTTACTATAAACAGTAGGGCAAAACACCCCACTGCAATTTATATAAATAACCAGGCAAGGTCCAGCAGTACAAGGAAAGAAAAAAAGGACTACAAGGGCTTGAGAGGAGCCCCTTAAGAAGAACAGAGAAAAGAAAAGAAGAAGAAAAAGAAAAAAGAGAAGAAGCTAAAGAAGCTAGGAGTAACCAAAAAAAGACTACGAGAAAGGCTGGAACTAAGACTAAAGCTAGAGACTAGGCAGGAAGTAGCTGCCAAAACAGAGAAAAGAAGCTATCCTTGAAGAGCCAGCCATGAGTTGAATTGGTTAGCATGCTTTGGTCTCATCCTGTGCTTTAGTAACTTCAGCTCCATCAAGAATATGTTTTTCCATCCTTGGAATGTGGGGTGGATATGTTCAAAGATCTTGTTGTTTCTGGAAATCTAGATAGCCCAAGAGGTAAGTATAATTATGTCCATGAAAAAAGGTAGTCCTAGCTTTTCTTTAATGTCCTGAAATGCCTCAAGAACAGATAAATTTGGAGATCTGGTGGGGAAGATGTGATCCCAACATCTCTCAGCAAAAGTGCATCCCCAGAACAAATGATACAGGGTTTCCTCCTGTTGGCACCCCCTGAGAGCACAGTTATAGTCTTATAAAACAAATGGTTTCCTTCTCAAAAGATTTCTTGTATTGAGTCTGTCATGTAAAAGCATCCAGAAGAACATTTTGTGCTTGGGTTGGCATGATGAATTCCAGATCCAGTTGAAGTGTGGTGGAGTTTGTTTGAAACCAATCATAACATTGTAAGCCTTGGCAGAGGAAAATTGTTCATTACCCTAGATGTAACTCCATGTGTCTTTGTGGTTCTGGTACTGTGATTGCCTCATGGAGTAACACATCTCTTCAAGCTGCAAGAATTGTTCATGGGCTTCCATTGATAGTGGAAGGTGAAAAAGATCTTCAAAGTACTCTGTGACCAGGACCTGCTGCACTGTAAGTTTTGCATTAATCACAAAGGAGAAAAGATGTGGGAACTGATGCTGCAGTATTTGCTCAGACCATAAGTCAAACCAGAAAAAAGCACTTCTGCCATCTCCCAAGTTACACCTTGCTAAGCCTTTAAATTGTTGAACTAATTGCAAGTTTGCCTTCCACCAGAAAGAACCTACTAACTCATCTCCTGGCAACTTGTCCTCATTGTAGTGTGCTTCCCAAATCAAATTCACCCATGGAATGTCATGTTTGTTGTAGAACTTGTGTAAGTTTTTCATAAGCAGTGCCTTGTTCTGTGTGAAGATATCCATGACTCCTAGCCCTCCCTGGCACTTTGGTCTACAGACTGTGGTCCATTTTACTAAAGCTGGTCTATGGTCTTCCATATCTGGTCCTCTCCACAAGCAGTGCCTGAAGTATTTCAAAATTTGTTGTTTAATAGTGACTGGAACATCCAAGCAGCTCATATAGAAAATTGTGAGAGATGCCAGGACTGATTTAACCATTAACAATCTGCCTGCATAGGTCATGAATGTGGCAATGCCAGCTAATCTTTTTGCAATCCTGTTAACAAGTGGTAAACACTGCTCCACTGTTGGTTTGTGAAGTCCTAAAGGAAGCCCAAGGTATGTGAATGGGAAGTGTCCCATCTGACAATTAAGAGTTCCAGCATAAATTTGAGCCCTCTCTCCCTAAATATTAATAGGTACCATGATAGACTTCTGGTAGTTTACCTTTAAACCAGTGGCAGATGCAAAAGTGTTCAGAAGGGCTTTAAGACAGATGAGCTGTCTAGAATCAGCTTACATTATTAACAAGGTGTCATCTGCATACTAGACAATTGGAAAGTCAGTGTTGGAATTTATTTGCAGAGGTGCATGAAGAAGGCCCATTCCCATTGCTTTATTGATTACTGATTGAAGCAGGTCTGCAGCTATAACAAACAACAGTGGTGAAAGAGGATCTCCTTGTGGAACTCCCCTTCTACAGTAAATCTTCTTACCAGGTACTCCTTCAGCATTACAGCAGTTGAAGCAGAGTTAAAGATCATTTCTATCCATGAGATCCACTTGTTGCCAAAACCTTTTGCTCTGAGAATATCTATAATTGCTTGGTGTTCAATGGAATCAAAAGCTTTTTCAAAGTCTAATTTCAACACAAGCAACTCTTCCCTGGATTTGTAACATTGGTGAATGTATTCATAGGACCACCCCAAACAGTCCTGGATAACCCTGTCCTTAAGAAATCCATATTGGTTAATGTGGATCATTTGCAAAATAACTTTTTGCAATCTATTTGCCAATAACTTGGTGATGATCTTGAGCACCCCATTAAGCAAGGAAATGGGTCTAAAATCACTAGGGGTAAGAGGAGCAGAGTTCTTGGGGATGAGTGTGATATATGAGGTGTTGATGCTCTCTAGAGAAATATTACCTTCATGGAAGGCATGCACCAAGTTTCTTACATCAGCTCCAATAATGTCCCAGCATGCTTTTATAAACTCATTGTTGAAACCATCTGGCCCAGGGGATTTGTCAGTAGGCAAGTCCTTAACCACATTGTTTATTTCCTCATCTGAGAATGGTTGTTTAATGTCCTTGAAAATATCTGGGTTGATCCGATTGCCAAGAAGGTCTTCCAAATCAAAATGCATAGTATGTCCCTCAGATTTTCCTAATATCTGCTTAAAGGCTTCCCAAAGTAAGCCAGCCTTTCCATCATGATCAGTGATTTCAATTTGATCCTCATTAAGGAGCATAGCAATCTTATTATGTCTGTAATTAATTGAGGCTCTGGTGTGGAAAAACTTTGTATTTTCATCTCCAAATTTTACTCCTTTGACTTTTCCTCTTTGTTTCCAATAAATCTTCTGGTTCTTCAAGATAGTCAGCAAGTGATCTTTTAGCAAGGCTCTACAATTCCACTCTATGGTATCCAGTAAATTCCTCAAAGAAATCAAGGAGAAAAATGCACTCATTGATGTCTGCAATCTGCTTCTTAAGACATCTCAAATTCTTTGACCATAATTTTAGGGCCCTCCTTAGGTTTTTAAACTTAGCATTGATCAACTTGGCAGGATTAGTGTAACCCACAGGAATGTCCCAGGCTGCTTTGACTATATCTTTAAAAGAGCTGTGTTTCAACCAGTAATTCTCAAATCTAAACACTTTTGCTTTTGGAATAGAAGTTCCCACTTTAATCAAACAAGGCAAGTGGTCAGAAATAGGTCTTGCAAGAGGAAGAGCCGTGGAATCTGGGTATGAAATCATCCAGGAAGCAGAAGTGAAGAACCAGTCAAGTTTTTCTAATATTGGGTTCTCCTGCATATTACTCCAACTGAATTTTCTACCTTTTAAGGGTAGTTCAAGCAAACCTAAGTTACTAATAGCTTCATTAAAGAGGAGCATTTGATTGACATCTCCCCCTGGTTTGTTCCTGTCACTAGGAGATCTGATGAAATTGAAGTCACCCATCACTATCCAATCCACATCAGGGGGCATTTGGATGTTACTAAACCATTGCAAAAATTCAGCTTTGTCTTCCTGGTTGCTAGGACCATAGATGTTTGTCAAAACCCAAGACTGGTTGGAAATGCTACAAGTGAATTTCATTGAGAGAGAAAACTTGTTTTGGAATAGAACTTCTCCATGAAAAAGAGAGCCAACCCAGATTATAATTAAACCTCCAGAGGCCCCAACAGAAGGCAGGTACTCAAATTTAGAAAATCTGTGTGGACAGAAGTTGTGAACATAAGACAAATCAAACCCCTCTCTTTTGGTCTCCTGCAAACATATGATCCCAGCTGCACTTTCTTCTATGTTTTGCTTTAAAGCTAGCCACTTGACTTCTGCATTTATGCCTCTAATGTTCCAATTTAGTATGTTCCAAGATCTCTTATTATTCATCATGTAACATGGTTGTTTTTAAACTACTGTCAAAGACCAGCCTTTGACAGACCACCATACAACACCCATAGAAACTGAGTAAATACTGAGTGGAACAGATTACTTGCAGAAATCCATGTGCCCAAATTAGCATCATACAAGTCATCGAGAAGAGAAAATCATTATAGCAAGAGTCAGACAGACTAGCAGGAAAGATCCTAGTCATACACATAACAAAATGCCTCAGGCAGTACATAGAGTTCAGTATTTGAGAAACTAACTTAGTAACATTTTCCCCATGGACCCTGGCTGTGCAGCCAACATATATAAAAGGTGTACTAATCATTCTGCACTAGAGTTGGAGTTGTTGTTCTCCTTGGCCTTGGAATTCTTGGCCTCTCCATCAGACTCCTTATTTATAGCCCTCTTTGCCATGCTCTCTTGCAGGTCCTCTCCAGCCACCTTGCAAAAGGATGAGGTGAAATTTTTAACTACTTTACTGTGCAAAACTGGAGGAGCAGCATTGCAAGGAAGACATGAATATCCAGAGCAAGAATTTCTTTTAAAACCTTTGTTTTCCTCTCTAATTCTTCCACTTCTCCTTACCTGGGTTTCAACTAGGGGTCCCTTTTCTCTCCTTTTCCTGGAAATAGCTTTACCAGCAGGCAAGAGTATCACATTGGTTGGAGAGACCATTTTCAGAGGACTGCCTGCTCCAGAAGAAGAGTGAACTGCTGGGCTACATCCAGCATTTTCCTTGTTAAAGCCAGCAGGTGACTGTAGCTTGCATAATGGGGCCTGGGAGACAGAGCACTTATCAGGGATACAAAAAGTCATAGTATCTTCCTCTTTGCAGTTCCCAATCAAGATTTGTCCCAAGGGTGATTTCAGAAGTTGCAATGTCCAATCAAATTTGTCTGGAGTCAGGAGCAAGTGTAGAATAAAATTAAACCAACTTACTGGGATATCTGAAGTGAAAGAACTAGCCACCTGTGTGGGAGAAGGTGCAAAATGTTTCCCCCAGAGCTCAATGCCTTCCTCAGACATAAGATGGTCACCATCAATAACAGAAAAAGCATATTGTGAGGCCAACTGGAACACTTCTTGTGAATTGATCAAGGAATTAGAAGAAATGTCCAAATTAACATTAGATATACCTGCAGAAGGACCAGCATTATCCTCAATAGCTGAAGGCACTTCCTTGAGAAAGCTCTGTTCTGCAGCTAGCTGTGGGTCATCTGGAATTTTTTGCACAGCAACATCACCAAAGACTTCTACTGCTTCTGGCACCTGAATTTGCAGAGCCTCCTGTTGAATAGGACCAGAGTCATTCTGAAAAGCTTCAGGCACCTGAACTTGCTGGGCCTCCTGATGGATGAAATCGGTGTCATTCTGGATGTCATTTACAGAGTTCAGACCAGGGGCAGTGTCGGAGTAAATGGCCACGGGTAGCCTAACCGACTCCCCCTGGCTCTTCGAAAAATTATCAGGCCAATCGAGCCTTCAAGCATCCAGAGCATGGGGCCGCCTTCCTCTGGCCGGCTATCCCCAAGGCCGACTACCAGAAGGCGACCCGGCCTCAAAAACCTTCCCGAAGAAAGCTACGAGATGGCCGACTCCAGGAAGCCGGCCCTGAGAGGACCGACTCCCAGAAGCCGGCCATGAAGAAGGCCGACTCCCAGAAGCCGGCCAAGACTGCACCCACCAGGGCTGCACCCACATAACGGTGATAAGACTGGGTGTGGCCACAGTACAGCCTACCACCCCCGAATCCTGGAACATGCATGGCCACAGGGCGCCCTACGGGTCAGCCATCCCCCGTCCGGCGCGACACTGTAGCCATGTTGACCTCGACGTCACCCACGACAGGCGCCAGTACGGCCCGCGGGCGGCGGGCCCCTTTAGCCAGAGAGACACTCGAAGGCGGCCCGGCCTCCCCTAGTCGGCCTGGGCCATAGCCGGCTCCCAATAGCCGGCTACCTCCCTCCCTCGAAACATGTGCATCATTAAGGAGACAAGACAAGGTGAGGCTACGTGAGAGCCCGCAAGGCGGCAGCACTGTAGCCACGCTTCCCTCGACAAAGCCCTCGTCATCAGGGGCGAGGCAACAGTAACCAGCCGCCGACAAGGCCCCCAGGCGGTGGGGCTGGCCTGTCGGCCAAGAGGCCGGCAGCCGGCGGGACCCACCAGTCGGCGGGCCCCAACGGCCGGCGGAGAAGCCGGCGAGCACAGACACTAACGGCTGGGACCCGCACCCAGCCGGATTACCATTGTACCCCTGGGGGGTAGGCCTATATAAATCCCCCGGGACACCCATGCAAAGGGTTGATCTCATAGAGTTTTACACACCACATAGAGAGAAAAGGAGAGCTAGCCTTGCCCTTCTTCTTCCCCTAGCCAAACAGCTCAAGGAGCACTTGTAGCTACTTGTGTTGATCTAGCGATCATGCGGAGACCCCGCAGAGCAGGACTAGGGGTGTTGTCTCCACGGAGAGCCCCGAACCTGGGTAAGATTCGCCGGTGTGCATGTCTTCGCCTTATCCCGTTTCCAGGCACCGGCGATGTCTTACTGGCTCCCACAATGATAAGCCACCCGTTGGCATATGTCGCACCTACCACCCGACATTTGGCGCCCACCGTGGGGCCAGGTGCACCGTCGTCCGGAGACCTTTTCTGGACGGGAACCCTTTTTCTCCCCCGCGAGCGTAGCCAGCCCGCTACGCCCAATGGTGCTTGCCCTGACGCGCAGCAAGGCGTCGACGACGCCTGCGCGGCGAGCTGCCTCGCCGACCTTCTTGGCGGGACTCGCATCTCCGACGAGCCCCCGTCTGACGCGGGCACAGACTACCCCAAGAGCCGCCTCGTCAGCCTCCTCGACCAGCTTCACGTCTCCAGCAAGCTTGCTGTGGACTTGGAGTCGGTCGGCTCCACCGACCCGATGCTCGTCGACTCCAACACGGCATCGCTTGACGCCTTCCCCACCGACGTGGTGATCATCGACGACCCTCTCCCTTGAGCCGACAGTGGCAGCAACGCTGTCACTGAGGTGCTGGTCATCAGCCACGGCGCCGTCTCGGGCGAGAACGCCCACGACGCCCTACAAGCGGTGCTGCACGACTTGTCCGTCCCCATCCCAGCCGACGACACCGAGACTCTGGAGGCACGCCGCCTTGCCCTCATAACGGAGGGCTAGAAGATAGCATCCATGAGACGCCTCACTGAGGCTCACCAGCGCGAAGTCGACCGCGCCGCCTTTGGTACGCCGCCTCCTGGCGGGCCGAGCCGAGCCGGCCTCGTCAAGAAGCACGGCGCGGCCATCGCCAGCATGCTGGGAGCAGACCGCCCAGTCTACGCCACGCCACTCGAGAACCTGCGTGCCACTCAGGCGGCCGCAGATGAGCTGAACGGGCTGGGGGCTGTTGAGCTCCCCTACATGACTAGACGCATCCAGCAGCTGATCGACGCGGCCGCAGAACGGCATGAAGCCGGCGCCCGCGCTGAGAGTCCTCCCCCACGCCGCGACATCCCGGACGCCGACTGCAAGCGGCGCCCGCGCAAGGAAAGACAAGGAGCCGGCTGCTAGCCGTAGCCGAACTTAGGTCACCATCGAGCGCGACGCAGAAGGCCGCCCCCGAGCGGTGGAACG